>NC_029772.3:2773865-2819788 GCF_000817695.3 Arachis duranensis
TAAAAATATAATCATTAGTGTTACTTTTTTCCATCAGCTGACATGATATGAGAGTTTTAAATCCGAATGATCAAGAGTTTGATCTTTGATGAACTCTAAAATCAACTTAAACTTTTGACATGAGATGTTTATTATCCCTAATATTTAGATAATAAATTAGTATTACATTTTTTTTATTTTAATGGCGCAGTTGTGTTCCGTTACACTTCTTTCTGCATTGTGCATATTGTTACGTAGTGCGACAAAGATCACACATAGAGCACAGGCGATCACAGGGCTGGCTGCCAAGTGGCATGTTTGTGCGACGTTGGATTCGTTCGACGGAGCAGGCGCCGGTGATGGACTAGTGGCAGCGGCTGAGAATTCCACAGAGAGAATCTTCCCTCACGTTGGTACGGATGGAGATTCATCAGATACTGATGATGGTGGTGACGAAGAAGATGACATTAATTCTACCAAGTTAATCCCGTCTTATGCTTACAGCACTATTTCATATCAAAAGACACAAGCCCTTGGTATGTTCTCTTAATCTCTTTGCTATATATTGCACTGCCCCTTTTTACAACAGTTTAATTTGCATATTGTTATAATAATTCAGTACATAGATTATTAACTATTACATATTGTTAGGAGTAGTATAAAATTTAATGTTTAAATTTCGAACAAATTCCACTCCCCTCTTTTAAAAAATGTTAAAATGATATCTTTATTTATAAAATGTATATTCTTTTTTTTATAATTTTTAAAACACTTCTCTTTAATTCATTTTAAATTTTTTATGTTAATTATAGTTAACTTTAACTATTTTTTTAAAAAAATAAATTATTCTTTTACAAAAATATTTTTTAACAAAAATTTAATTTTTTGCAATTAAATATTTTTTACTAATATATTCTTTAACAAATTTATTTTTTAGTAATTAAATTATATTTTTACCAAAATATTCTTCAAAATATTTTTTAATGATTAAATTATTTTTTATTAAGATACTCTTCAATATTTTTTTAGTTATTAAATTATAGGGTAAAGTACTAAATTGGTCATCTATGTTCGGGCGTAATTCTCTTTAATTTTATAGAAAATATTTTATTTATATTATAAGAAAAATAATAAATAAATGTATTGATACATCAACAGTTGATTTTGTGCCTCTGGAGCTTGTACTTCTTTTTCAAATTATCGATTTTGTTCTCGTACTGTTGTTATGTGGGACATTCCATTAATTGTTTAAGTTTAACCTTATTGTGTGACTAAATTGATGCTAAATGAAACCTTTTTAGATTCAAATGGGACACTTTAAACCTTAAGAACTAAAGCAAAATTACGCCCAAACATAGAGGACCAATTTAGTACTTTACCCTAAATTATAATTTTATCAAACAGTTTTTTAACAATAATTTTTTTTGTATATTTTACTGTTAATCTCATAATATCAAATACATATTATTAAAGATGGTTTTACAAGTTTGATTTAATATTTTTTTATATTTTTCTATTAGTCTCACAGAAAAGAATTTTTTAATTTAATGTTAAAATAATATGTATTGATATCACAATTTAATCACTAAAAAAATAATATTGAAGGGTATCTTAGTAAAAAAATTATTTTAATCATTACAAAATATTTTGAAAGATATTTTGGTAAAAATACAATTTAAACGCTAAAAAAATAATTTGTTAAAAGATATTTTGGTACACAAAATTTAATCACAAAAAATAAAAATTTTTGATAAAGGATATTTTTGTAAAATATAATTTATTTTTTTTAAAAATAGGTAAAATTGATATTAATTAAAACAAATTTTAAAATAAGCTAAAGAAGATATTTTTTAAAAAATTATAAAGAAGAAACGTGTATATTTTTAAAAAAAATGAGAGAAGAGTGTTATTTTAGTATCTATTAGAGAAAGAGAGTGAAATTTTCTCTTAAATAAATTATTTAATTTGTCCTAGTAGGTTTTTTTTTTTTACTTTTACTCCTTGTAAAATTAAAAGCTTTTCATTTTGGTTTCCACCATTAGATTGTTTTTTTGTTAAATATTAATATGAGATGTTATTTACATTAATATTTAACATATTACATAAATATAAGCATAGAAAAGATTATGATCTATCATGGATGATTTCTTTATTGAACTTAACTAATCATCAATTAGCAATTCAGATCCAACATAAGTTTATCCTTTAAAAAGAACAGCTCATCGTCCTTTCCCTTATTCTTCAAGCTTGGACCAATTTTTTTTATTGGAACACAGATCTGATCAATAATTAAGCTGTATATATTCTTTATTATGTACCCAACAAATTCTCATATATATAATGTCTCTAAAATCATTTATTGTTTCTTATATTTGTGATGACTAGTCATGAATAATAATATAATAATGTTGGTTATTTTTGCAGTGAATTATTTTGAGAACAATGGAGCAGGGATTACGATGTTCGGAGTGATGTTAGATAGGGGAACGCTTAACACCATATTCGGTATTGAGATGTCGCTGGTTCTTTGGTTGCTTGGCAAAACCATTTTTCTCTAACTCACTTTAATTGCTAAATAAAATAATAAGAAAATGAGTTGTTTATTTATACTTCATGAATAACCTACTTTCTTTGCTCTGCTTCTCCTCTCGCTGGCGGCTACAAATTGGAAGAGATTATTTCTATAGGTTTCAAATTTTGATGTGAAATCTTTTTTTTATTATTTAAATGTTTTCTTTCATGTTTTCCGAGTATTATTCTCTCTATCCACGACTTCTTGTAATTATATGTTCCTCTATTAAATTTTTATTTATTTAAATTTTTCATGTTTTCTTTTTTTTTTAAATAAATAAAAGGCAAGACAAGATGGTGGTGTGAAGTGTGATAATGGATGTGAGATGGGGAAGGGATTGTGATGGTTGATAATGTTAAAATATTTTAAGAAGAAAACTTACTATTTGATTACTAAAGGCCTAAATGCAAGAACTCCAATTATACATGTTTCTAACTCAACGCTACAGATAGGGTCGTGTACATGTTTAGGCCTAACTTAATTCGACCTACTCGAACCCTTTATATGTTATAGTATGTAGTTAAAAATTAGTATATATCAATGGTGGATCAAACCCACATCTCCTCCCTCTAATAATTTCATCAAACCACTTAACACCAACCACTTTAATTGATACTATAACACTTCTTTTATTTCACAAATATTACTTGAGATAAATAATACATAGATTTTATTAGAAATTTGTTGCTTTTAATATAAACTTAATTTTGTATTTTCTATTTTATTAGTATATTTATGTAACATAAAATAATTAAAGTGTTTGATTGGGAAAAAAAAAGGATTTTGTTACGATAGAATCGAATAAAAACTTTATGTCCTAAATAGTGTTAGAATTAAAAGATTCTCAAATCACAAATAGAATATAATTGAGTTTTAAAAATATTTTAAACTTGTGGATAGAATTAGAATGGAGACTGAATTAGAATTTATTCATTGTGAGACCCTTACATCTATTCAGATTTTGTTCAGCTAAGTGATCTAACTGACACAACTAAGTGATCTAATTCCCTAAACAAACAACATCGACCTCTATCCTCGGTTGTGTTTTTTGAGTCACGATGTTAAAAGAGGGAAGAAAAATTGGCTTGAAAAATAAATTACCCTCCACTTCACTCTTCAAGTCCATCTCTTTTCTTAACCTTGCTTTTTAAGACTCCACCTCACAAACTTACCCATAACCACAAACACCAGGAGGCTTTGACAACTTTACCCATTAACTATAGCAAAAAGTTTTCCTTTCTTAACAGCATCCAGCTACGGAGGCTTTTATTTTATAATCTTTTTAGATAAAAGAAGACCTACTGCAATCAAAAGAACTCAGAACTATTGCAAATGTCAAGCCACCAGATAAGTGATCACAACAGTTGCCAAAAACAACATCAAGTTCCATCGCAGTTGAAGATGAATTTGAATCTACATCTTTATCAAGGGGCAATTGTGATCACGTCACCTTTCATTCTCATTTAAAACACGATATTTCAAGTTTCTCACTCCAATATGATACTTGAAATAGTTTAGTTACATGTTACCTCCTAATCAAGTAAGCGGATCAAGATTACAAAATGGATCAACGGAATGAACAACAAAGAAGCTCCATCTGATGCAGTACAAGAAGGGTAAAAAGTCTTGCCATTAAGAATAACAGGAGTCCTTGAGGAACAAACATAAATTTCGTTGGCAAGCATGACAGATATGTGAGGACCAATACATTTATGCCACTGCTAACTTTATGAATTGCAAATAAAACATAGCACATGTAGTAATGCTTACAAATGCACGTCTAAAATTTAACACAACAGTCATAATTTACACTACTGCCAGGACAAAATTCCAAAATTCTTATGAAATGTCTCATTATATACCTGAATCATATCCTTCTAACTCATCAAAGGAGATAAGCTCACACTAATCAACTTCATTCTTGCAAGCACAAATTATCAAATGGAATTCAAGGAAGGGATTATCAAGCACAATTACTTAACTGTATAATATGCAAAGGAACAAGATGTCAATGATATTCCAAAATGAAAAAGTCTCCATAATTCTATATTGATGATTTTAAGGCTCTACCGTTGTCACCTGTTGCCATTCCCCATCTACTGCTTCTTTCCATAATGTCACATTGTTATTACCATCAGCCACAGCCAAAATATTTCCAGTCAACGACCATGAAACCCTCCAAACCGGTGTCTTAAAATCGGACAAGATCTTGCCTTCCCACTGATCTCCCTCCTTGCCCACAGTCCACATAATCACTTTTCCATCCTGGGATGCACTCGCAATAGTAGATTTAGGAAGTCCCAAATTAGGTGCCCAAGCAACATCTCGAACCCAATCTGTATGCATCTGAAGAGCCGGGAAGCAGTCCATCTTCCAAAGTCCGTTGTTGAGCTTCCATACCTTCACAGTATTGTCACAACCACCAGAACACAGCTTCTGTACAGGATCAAGCAACCCGGCACCAACAAGTGCACCTGGTGCCGTTGACGGTGCCCATGACACAGAAGTTACACCAACTGGATGAGCTTGGTCAATCCTCGAGGTGTCCCATCCACCATCTGCTCTTGCTGTAAAAACAGATATATTACCATCAGATGAACCACAAGCCAAACACAGACCCAACTCATGAGGTGCCCATGCGACCGAATTTACCGATGACTTGTGGTCATCGAAGACATGAGCTTGAGTCCATTCATTCGGGTTACCCTCCTTCCAAATAATGACACGCCCATCATAGGAACATGAAGCAAGTAAAGAGCCGAATTTTGGGTGGGCCCATACCACCTGCCATACAGGACCCTGGTGACCAGCCAAAGTTGCTAAATGCTGAGAGGCCGAGTTGCTAACCCCAATTATCTTAATTGTGTGATCAGATGAGGCTGTAGCGAGCCTCTTACCGTAGTAATCCATTGCAACATCATGGACTGTGTCTTGATGACCCGTTTCAACCTTCTGGGCAGGCATGTTTCTGGTATCAAGACACAAAAAAAAAAGTTGAGTAAATAATTTGCCCATGAAACTAAACTAAAACTAATTCTATTTAACTTGCCACCCCGCAATGTGCCTGTTTGATTTCAATGTTGTTTCTATCTTTTTGTTTTTGTCATCAACAATATTAAGCACACTACAGCGTAAAGCCAACATACATCAAACAAACCATACATATAAGATTCAACACAATGTACATAAATATTATGTACAAGTTTATCCAAGCAACTATTCATGCTTCAAATATCAATTTACTTTGCATCACTAACCCCTCAACAAAAACATAATAGCTAATTACCACAACCCACAAAAAAAGAACAGAACAGAATAACTGTTATGACAGCAATCAACACAATGCAACAAGGGTTTAGATTTGGCATAAAATTGAAACAACAAGTGAGAGAGAATTTCGTGTCAGGGCTTATGGAAAGGGGATCACAGGATCGCAGGCAATTAGCAAACGTAGACAAATCGAACAAAGTGGGGGCGGGATTACAAAAACGAGCAAGAAAAACATCAAACCAAATCCGAGAAAAAAAAAAGGACGGATCTTCGATACAATGCAAAGAAAACATAAAATGGAGACGAAATCTGAAGATCTAGGTTCGAATTTCAACCGATCTACTATTCCCTAAAAAACAGAGAGAAAAGGTACCTGTTAAGTAGAAGAGAGGGAGAAGGAGGGGGTGGCGGTGGCCGGAGCAGCCGTTGAGGGCGGCGTGAATTTCAATTAGCGAGAAGTGTGAGATGAAACGAGATCCAATTTGAGAAAAGAGAAGATGAAACAGGGTGGATTTTAAGCCGCGTACAGTCTGACACACTCTAATATGGGTTTTCAGGTTTATCATGAAATTGCGTTTTGACTCCTAAAAGATTTAGGTTTTGAAAAAGGCACCAAATAGTGTTTCCAAAGGTGGTATAGGATTTAATAAATTGTTGGACTTTTTTTTTTGTCCACGGTATTCTCCAACCCGACAGCCACAGGTCAATGACTAATCCATAGCAGATCTGAATTCCATTTGAAGGTCTGTCTTGTGCAGGTCTGTCTTGTGCATGCAGCAACCCATTGGCCAGTGGCAGACTCTTAAATGAAGCTCCGATTCACGACAGATTAGTCTTTGACCTGTCGGGTTGGGGGATATCGTGGACAACAAAAAATCGATCGGTTCGGTTCGGTTTTCGATTGGCTCGATAGAAACCGAACCGAACATATGCATCCATTTCAATATTTTAACCATTTTAATTTTTAACCTAACAACAAAAATCTCCAACCCCTAACCATTTCAATGTTTTATTCATTAGAAATTAAAAATCGAAAAAATCGACCGAACCAAACCGCTGTTGGTTCGAATTGGTTGTTGTAAAAACAGCAAACCGAACGATTGTTTGTCTGTAAGAACCGAACATATCGATTCGATTGATTTTTACTCCAAAACCATACCAAATCAAACCGATAACACCCTTATATATCACATATCGACCCTAACACTGTGTTTGGATCCATAGAAATGAGAAGGAAAGAAAATGCACCGAGAGAAAATTGATGGAAAATGAAGTTTTTCTTTGATTGGAAGAGCATAGAAAATGGATAGAAAAGGAAAACAATGGCGTGGAGCCCACATTTAAGTTTTCTTTCCAAACCTGTAAGAAAACCGCCGAAAGTTCTAAAATAAACGTAAAATTACTAATATGCCTATAGTTATAATATAAAGCAAAATTTATAACATTTAATTGAAAATAAAAAAGATCAATTTAAAAAAATATTATTATTAACAATGATAATACATTAAAATTTTAAAATACAATTAGGATCACTTTTTTATTAAATTTTTTTAAATATTTTAATATATTATAATTTACATATAATATAAATAAGGGTATTAATGTAATTTTATTTGGTTATAATTTTCTTCCTTTTTATTTTTTCTTCTATTCAAATTAAAAAAAAATTTTTATTTTTTTTTCATTCATTTTCTTTTCATCCAAATAATATAAAAAAACTAACTTTTTTTCTCATTTTCTTTCCTTTTATTTTTTTTCTTTCCATTTTCTTTCTTCACATTTTTTATCTTACATCCAAACAAAGTGTAAAAGTAACATAAAAAAAATATAATTACTAAAAGACCAAATAGACCTGTCTAAAGGTCAGAATTACCACAACAATACACTTGTCGACTTTTTGGACTGACACGAACACAGACCGTACGAAGCGTTCCATTAGCCTCAAATTCGACGGGCGCGGGCTAAAATCCACCATGAAACAGAAAGGAAGAAAGAAAACGTGCGAAACTCTTGTCGTTTTCATATTATTTTTCATTTTTTTGAATTTGTTGGGCTCTTTCTCTTTTTGTAATTTTGGGGCTTTATCTTTTCCATAATAAGTAACTATTTTGGGCTGCTGCGTTTTACAACGTTTTCAATTAAATATTTGTAGATAGAGTTTAATTTTAATGAATTGATAGTGTAAAATATTTTACATAGTCGTACAATTACAACTGTTTTTTGGAATAATTATTTATACGATAAATATAAAAAGTAGTTATTTTTACTAATGTAATATTATGTAATTAAATACATGTGTAATACAATTTTACACTGACAATACATTAAAATTAAATTTTTGTAGATAAGGCTTGATATAAATGGTAGATTTATTCGCCTCGATAAAACTGCAACATGGTTCGAAACATGGGTTTAACCCACGTGGTAAAGTATAAGAACCAATATAGTTGTTTGTGTGAATGGGTGTATGAATTTGTGAATACAATTACTTAGTCTATTTTCACTCTATAGTGGTGAGAGAAAATTTCTTTCAACTAGAGACTATGGTAGAACTTTAGGTTCTTCCTTTAGGTATATTATCATAGCCAAATCTAAAAAAAGGCACAAACAAAGAATACGGTTCACAATATATTTTAATCTTCTTCTACTGCCATATCATTTGACTTTGTCCTTTAAACCTAGAATAATGCATTGCAAATTTTATTTTCTAATGTGCACATAATAGATTTGGAGCATGAATATACAGTAAATATGTGGTGTTAATATTTTAATTTCTTTAAATACTAATAATTCAAGTACTTTTAACCGCAACATGTTTAATCTTGTTCACTCTTATTCTTGTTCTTGACCTAATTTAGGAACTTACAATTCATTAACCACTAAAAAAGATGGAACTAGAGTGTTTCGATAGCTAAAATTGGTGACCTAAATTTTGTCTTATATAGATCCTCTTCATCAAAGAACAAATAAATAAATTAACTGTTATTAACTGCTAATAAAGTTAATCAAAAGATATTTACTCAATAATCAATAATACTACACAGATTAATTTCTATTTAATGAATTGGATTACAAATAGGATAAAAAAACTTTCTATAATTCTCCCTACTTATTGGTCTAACATTGGTGACTGACCTCTAAGGTTGTCAATGATATATCGGCTTCTAAATACCTATCATGTTCAAATAGTTAAGACAAATTACATTAATCATAACCTAGGTCTTCATTAACTATCATCATATGCTTATTAGATTTAATTAGACCTAATTAAATTTTTAATGGCTACGTATTTAATGTTGATATGCTTATTTTGACTATACTAATTTTATTATTCTTATCCATAAATACAACGTCTAAATATCACAATATATTTTCAGAATTTAATGATTTAGAATTTAATATTTTATGTTTTTGGTCTCTTAAAGATACCTTAAAACTTTTTTTAAAACTTTTCAATAAAAATACATAGATTACTTTGATATCTTTTTAATATGTCAACAACAAAAGTCATGCAACATAAAAAAAAATATTTTATATCTATTTTTTTTAAGTTTATTTTTGAGATATGATTCTAAGTAGAACTTATCACTTTTTACCGTATGTGCAATACGGGTGAACAACTTTGCATTATAAATTTTTCAAATACATTATTAATGTAGACTTTTTGAGACATATCTTTATAGTTATCAGATAAATCTTTATTCCAATGACATAAAGTAAAATGTATCACCTATATTTTTTCATATCACAATGCCTAAAAGAAATTATTTCACCTCATTTAACAACCACGTATTCTTTATTGCAAGTAAAATATCATATACATATAAAATAAGAAATATAATTTTATTCTCAAGATAATATATATATTAATAAAAAATATTTTCATGAAATCAAATGAATACCTTATATAAAGTGGCCCAGATAGATTATGCATATATTTTAGTAAATTATTAAATAAATACAATAACCACCCATTTGGAATTCTTTTTTTTTTTTGTGAATAAAATGAACTCATGGGAAAAATTATGACTGAGTGAATTGGATTGAAGTTCAATTTAGGCAAGGACTTTTGTTTTACATTATGATGATAATGAGTCATCACATATATACTAATTCTGACTATGCCTTCTTTTCACCAATGACCAATTTTAAGAAAACACCACTAATTTCTTATTTTATCTTTTTTGTTACTGAGAATTCAAATTAACTCATGCGCTATATCCGAAATCAATATAAATGATAAAAGCAACAATTTTCAATAATCTTTTCCAACAAGAACACAATGCCAAAATAATGGAATCCAGGATCCTTGTCTGGTGACAAAACCTCTCAAACCTTCATTCCTTGCATTTAGTCTTCACCAAAAAATATTAAAAATTAAATATTTAAATTCACATCATGGATCTTGCCATTGTCCCATTTGATTCATTCCCCAAAGATCAACAAATGCTTTATCAAGAGTGGTTCAACTATGCAGATTCAGGTTTCATTCTTTGAATTATAATTTTATATATCCTTTTATGTTATTTCTATTTCATTAATTGAAAATATTTGGTGGGTTTGGTATTAACCCTTAATTTTGTGAAGTATTTAATTAATTAATAAGTACTTGTTTTTTTCAATTCCAAATGCTCTTGAACAATTAATTAACCACATAAATGGTATCATTTTTCAGATGGTGATGGCCGCTTTACAGGGAGTGATGCCACCAAATTTTTTGCCATGTCTAACTTGTCACGACAAGATCTTAGGCAGGTTTGTATTTTATTTATTTCAATTTTATAAGAATAATGTCTTTGTAGATTGTTAATTTCAATCATAATGGTTAGCTAGGAGGATTTTTCATTTCTTTGAAAGTGTCTTGTAGAACAAACATTATAATATGTTTATCTTGAATTTCCAATAATATTTTGATTGAAATATTATTAATTATTAATTATCATTTCTGAATTCTTTTTTTTTTCTGGTGCAAAATTAGGTTTGGGCTATTGCAGATACCAAGAGACAAGGATATCTGGATTTCCAAGAATTTGTTATTGCTATGCAGGTAATTAAACACATAGACACACACAAATACAAAAGAAAAAGTTAAAATTTTCATTTTAAAGATTAGGATAAAATACTAAATTGGTCTCCTATATTTGGGTGTAATTTTATTTTGGTCTTTAAGGTTTAAAATGTTCTATTTGAATCCAAAAAAGTTGCATTTAGTTTTAATGTAGTCCCACCGTGAGGTCAAAGTTAAATAATTAACGGAATATCCTACATGACAGTAGTACAAGAACAAAGTCGATAATTTAGAAAACAAATAAAAGCTCCAGAGGCACAAAATCAATTGTGGATATATCAATATATTTATTTATCATTTTTCTTACAATTTAAATAAAATATTTTCTATAGAACTAAAGAGAATGATAAATAAATATATTGATGCATCCACGATTGATTTTGTGCCTTTGGAACTTGTATTTGATCTCCAGATTATCGACCTTATTCTTGTACTACTATCATGTATGACATTCTATTAATTAATTAACTTTGATCTCACGGTAGAACTACATTGAAACTGAATGAATTTTTTTATATTCAAATAGGACATTTTAAACTTTAAGAACCAAAACAGGATTACACCCAAACACGTAGGGGACCAATTTAGTACTTTATCCTAAAGATTAATCAATGCTAATAAATTTTTAGGTCTAACTTAGTTATTTTAATTTGATTCTAGCTAATGTCAGCAGCCCAATCTGGGGAACCAATTACACATGACTTGATCTCTAGTGATTGTAAGTTTAGTCTTTTATTATTGTTGATTAAATAACTTTAAAATTCCCAACAATTAAATATTTTGCAATGCACATTTTGTTCATGTTATCTACTTGAGTTAATTTTGAGGATATATTGATATATTGTTAATTAAGAGAAGCTTAACTTTTGTTTTAGGTCATTATTTGAAAAACCTAAAACCTCCCAAAATGGAAGGTTTAGATAAATTGCTAGCAGTAAGTATTTACTTTTCAATCTTTATTTAATCATGTCAAGCTATTATGTTTATTTGGTAGCAAAAGTATCAACACTTGGGGTTTTGTTGTGTAGAAAAAAAGGAATAAACACAAAGAAAATGATACAATTAGTAATGGTATGTAATGTACTTCTCATGTTGTTGGAAAAAAAAAATTTTTTTTTAAAGAAAGGTTTTCACTAATTGGTAGTAATTAATGCAGTTCCTCCCTCTCCCTCTCCATCAATATCAAGTAAATGGTTTGCATCAAAGTCGTCACAAAAGGTAGATATATCTTGTTATTCTTGTATATTAGTTTAAGGTGTGCATTATTATCCTTATCTATTAATTAAGAGGTAAAATGATGTATATATGTTCTACATTTTAAATTATGACTAATTATAACCTAAATAATTTTCTTGCAAAATTAGTTTAGAGGTATGTTTATGTGATGAGTTCCCATGATTTTTGAAAAAAAAAATGGAAAATACAAAGAACAATTCTCTAAGGTTCTTTTAAATTGAACTCACCCCATTCTTGACTTAAGAAATACACCAAATAACCTTCAGGAATTTAGGTACAATATTATTATGATTTAATTATTTTATTGATCCTTATAGTTTTATTAAATTTACAATTAGGTCTTTGTATCTTTTTCTTTTTAATTGAGTCTCTATATTGGTTTTAATTTTATAAGTAGATCTTTTATAGTATAAAAAATGTTAAAGTTACCTGAATATTTTTTCGTAAATGAAAGGTATTCAATTATTCATAATTAAAAACCTAATTAAATCTTTGACCATATGTATTTTGAGAGAAATATTCTGTTAATTTTAACATTTTTAATATGAAAATGACCTAATTACAAAATTAAAAGCATTGTAAAAACTCAATTAATATATATAAAAAAGGACCTGATTGCTGATTGAAAATTTGTTATTAATTTTTAGTTAGATAGCCAAATGTATATAGAAATTTGACTAAGTGTTTGTGATTTTAGATACCTGCTTCGGCCGTGACATCAATTATTGATGGTTTGAAGAAACTGTATATACAAAAGTTGAGGCCTTTAGAAGCCACTTACCGCTTTAATGATTTTGTTTCTCCTTTATTGGTTAGTACTGCACCTTTTTTGTTTATAGAATTCGTCTTATTTCATGTATTAAGAGTTTTATTAACCAATTCTCTGACTCTAATATATTGTTAATAAATTATAGTGTACAGCAAATCTGATTTTCGACGAATTTTAGGTCAAATGCTTTGATTTGCAATAAATTTTTAATCGCCAGAAGTCTTTAAAAATTATTTTGATTAAATAAATTAATTATTTTATTGATTTTTAAAGAATAATTTTTTTTAGAAAATAAAATATCTTATATAAAATTTTAAGAGGTCAATTTGAATGTTTAATCTAAACTCTATAATGAAAGCTTTTGAAGATGTCAATGCATTGAATGTATATTGATAACTTAAATTTCAGATCTTATTGAAAAATATTTTAAGAGCATTAAAGATACTATAAAAAGATAGAAAATTTTAATAAGATAAAGCAGGGTTTTATTTGATTTGAAAAAAGGTTTTTACTTTAACTTTAATTTTTAGTATTTTCTATTTTTAAAATTTCATAAAAAATAGTAAATATAAAAAAATAATAAAATCTCAATTTTTATTTTTATTTTTTCTTTGATAAAATATTAAAAAGAAAAAATATTGAAAATATAAATCAAACAAAGTCTAAACTAAATCCTTCAAATAAAAAATATAGAGAAAGATACCTAGCTAATTGTTACTCCAATAATATTTGTATATACTGCAGACAAATAGTGACTTTGATGCCAAACCTATGGTTCTACTTTTGGGTCAATACTCAACTGGCAAAACAACATTTATCAAACATATGCTAAATACTAATTATCCAGGCAAGTAGTTCCTGAACCTACAACAGATAGGTTTGTTGTTGTTATGGTATGTACTCACCTCTTATATTAACGTCTACTAGGTTTAATTACTCTATTGGTTTCTATAATTTTAAAAAATTTTTAATTAGGTCTATATACTTTTTTCCTTTTAATTTGGTTCTTGCACTAAATTTTTTTTCAATTAGATCCATCTTCATAGTAATTAGTTTAATTGAATAGAGACCCAATTAAAAAAAAATTGGTGCAGAAACCCAAATAAAATAAAAAAAAAATATAAGGACCAATAAAAAAAATTTGGTGCAAAGACTCAATTAAAAGAAAAAAAATATAGAGACTTAATTAAAAATTTTGTAAAACTATAAAGACCAACATAATAATTAAACATATCTACTTTTACTGAGTTTCAGTATAATTAATCTTCAAACATTTTATCATTTTTTATTTTCTTACCAAGATTAATTACTTCTAAGTTGTAAGGTTATTAAAGGTAGTTGAAATTTGGTGACAAAACCTAATTCATTTTTTTAATTACTTTTTAAAATTTTCATATTTTCAAAAAATAATATATTTAAATATTAATAGAATAAATTGGTCAGGCTGGACCAGATGAAAGAAGCATTCCTGGGAATACAATTGCTGTTCACGCAGACATGCCATTTAGTGGTCTATCAAGTTTTGGTTCAGCATTTTTGTCAAAATTTGAGTGCTCTCAAATGCCTCATCCTGTAAGTATAATAATTAATAATAATGAGATTATTTAATTTCTTGGTACTATTTGAAAGCAACTAATTAATTATTATTATTTTGATTATGCAATAAAAAAGCTACTAGAGGAAATTACATTTGTAGATAGCCCTGGAGTTCTATCTGGAGAAAAACAAAGGACACAAAGAGCATATGATTTTACTGGAGTAACATCATGGTTTGCTGCTAAATGTGATTTAATACTGCTTCTATTTGATCCTCATAAGCTTGATGTTAGTGATGAATTCAAGCGTGTCATTTCATCCCTACGTGGTCATGATGACAAGATTCGAGTCGTTCTAAATAAGGCACACCAAGTTGATACTCAACAAGTAAATTAAAACAACTTATTTTATTTAATATTCATTAATTGTTGCAGTAATTAATAAATATTAAATAAAACAGGCTAAATTGTTTTTGTTATAACCATGTATGTGTTGTAGTTAATGAGGATTTATGGAGCACTAATGTGGTCACTTGGGAAGGTTCTAAATACTCCGGAGGTTATGCGTGTCTATATTGGGTACCATCATGTCTTTTATCTTATCTATTTGGTAAAAACTCAGGTGCAGTCGATTTCACGTGAAGTTGATAGCTGAGAGTCGTTAGATGAAAATTTAGTCAAATCAGTCAAATCATCTAACAGCTCTCAGTTATAAACTTCACGTGAAGTCGACTGCACCTGAGTTTTCACCTATCCATTTATATCTTTATTCGTATCGAAAATATTTGATAATAAAAAATTTAATTTATTTTTGTAGCTCCTTCAATGACAAGCCAATAGATTATGCAGACAATGGGCCTCTTGGTGGTGAACTTTTTGAGAAGGAACAAGATGACCTTCTTTTAGATCTAAAAGATATACCAAGAAAAGCTTGTGATAGAAAAGTGAGTTTTTTTTTATATATTTTGCCTAAAATTTAATTTTGGAGAGAAGTATAAAAAGGAATTAGTTTCAATATATATATGTTTAAATTAATTGGTGAACTATTTTATGAACTAGTTTATAATTCATCCTATTAATTTGAGAGTACTTTTATGCATACTAAATTTGTGTATGTTATGTATGTAGATCAACGAATTCGTGAAACGAGCTCGAGCTGCTAAGATACATGCTTACATTATTAGTCATCTTAAAAAGCAAATGCCTTCAATAATGGGCAAAACTAAAGCACAAGAAAAACTCATTGCAAATTTGGAAGGAGAATTCGCCAAGGTAATATTATAAAATTCCTGTAAAAGTTGTTACTTATGGTAGCGTTTGGCGAAGAGACTGAGACGGAAAGACCGAAACTGAGACTAAGAAACAGAGATTAAAATAAATTTCAATATTCTGTTTGATGCAAAGTGAGAGACAGAAATTGAAACAAGAATGAAATTCTAATTTAATTTGTACAAAGGGTAAAATTGAAATTAATTGAAATGAATGTATTTTAGGTATAAAATGTTAAAGATTCAGTCTCCATTTCTAAAAATTTTAGTCCCCTGTGTCTCTACTTTTTGGAGGTACTGAACTACTGAAATTTTGGAAATAGAAACAGAAATTTTAATATCAGTTTCTGAACCAACAAACATGATACTGAGTCTCACTTTCCTAGTCTCTGTCTCAGTACCTCAAAACAAACGCTACCTATGTGTTGGTGGTAATATATATTATAATGTTTGAAGATCTAAAATGTGTGGTAAAATTTGAAAATTGAAATAGGTACAAAGGGAGTTCCATTTACCACCTGGTGACTTTCCAAATGTTGAGGAATTTAGAGAGAAACTGCGTGGCTATAACATCGACAAGTTTGAGAGATTGAGACCAAAATTGATTGACGCTGTGGATGACATGCTAGGTTATGATATTCCTAACCTCTTGAAGACTTTTAGAAACCCCTATGGTTAAGTTTCATGGCAATTTTGGCATTGTAGTATGTTTTTATAAGCACACAAGTGCATGAGTCATGTGATCTTTTTTGTGAATCATCCTAGTGTGTTGTATTAATAATTAATGATATGGCATTGTTTTATGGTTAAGTCTTCGGTGGCCAATGTTGCATATTATACCAATATTGAGAGGTCAATGAGTAAATAAGCGTTGTTCAATTAACGCCTAATTTAAGGTTAATCATATTTGTTTAACAGCGCGCTAATGTCGGTTAAAAACAATTGCTTCAACTCCCAGTCACAAAGTGAAGAGATGTTGAGAAAACAAAGAGTTGAAGAAGTTGAATTAGACCAAGATGGAAGAGATTTGGTGGTATCAAAGGTCTAGGACGAATTGGCTAAAGAATGGAGACAAAAATTCAAATTTCTTCCATCAAAAAAGGTCACAAAGGAAGAAGAGAAATTGGGTGGACTATATTCTAGACGAATTGGGTATCAAATATGAGGAGTTGAGGAGGAAGATCAAATTGAGTTTGTAATGAGGAGCTTCTTCGAAAAACTATTTACATTGAAAGAAACTTTGGAGGTTCAAGAAGCAATTGAGGTTGTAATTGCTAACAAGTAACTTAGAAAGAAAGGAATCAGTAACCTAATTCGATTATTTCTTGGTGACAGAAATTAGGCTTATACGATTAAAGTTTAGGATTTGATGTTAATCAAAAAGCTATCTCACTGTGTTGAACCAAAATTCCATCTTGATCACCCCTACAATGCAAGTCAATACAAGGTAACTCCGAAGTCGCATCATTCGAATTAGGAGGATTGGCAGGCAAATTATTACTAACAAGATGCATTGTTATCAGCAACTGCTTCTTGACTAATCACAAATTCCAAATTCGAAACACTGATAAGTGATCACAGAATCACAGTACCATAACAAAACAGCAGCATAACAACAACAGCAGCTTAACAAGTCACTAATCACAAATTCCACTGAGCAGCATAACAAGTAACAATGATCAAAACCTGATCAGTAACAGACGACAGCATAACAAGTAACACTGAGCAGCATAACAAAGTAACAAGAACAGCAGCATAACAAATTCCAAATTCAAAACACTGAGCAGCATAACAAGTAACAATAACAGCAGCATTACAAAAGACGACGGAAATCACAAATCACAAATTCAACCACAAACCAGTAAATCAACAGAAATCAGTAAATCACAGTTTCACTAACCTTCCACTGACAGCAGGAAGACGACGGCGACACCACGGCGCACCAGCTGGAGGCCTCGACCAGCGATTTCACCTGGGAATGGACGACGTGCCGAGCTAGAAGGGGGAGAAGCCGTGGAGAAGGCGAAGGAAGAGGCCGCGGAGACTCCGACACAGACGGACGGCGGTAATATGCATGTAAATATAATCAGATATAATCTCTTTAATTATATATTATTATATCAATAGAAATATTTAATTTAATTATTTATTGTCTAAAAAATTATATAAAACTAAATACAAATATCTAATTAAATTTATTATTAAACATTTTACTTCAAAAAGAAAAAAATGGAAGTTTAAAATTTATTTGCACTTAATAAGTTTAAATGTTATTTTGGTAAAATTATTAATGGAATATTTTTTTTTTTGTAAAACTCATGGATTCACTTTATTTCAGATGTTGAAGGAAATATTTAAATTTTTTTTATCTGAATACACTCACTCGAATCAGAGATAACGCGTGTATCTCAATTGTAGTGTATCTGAGATATGCTTATGTTTATATTACATCCGAGATATAATTTGCAAACACCTTATCACAATACGGAGTTGATGCATTTGAAATGTGATTATTTTAAAAAATGATCTTTAATATCTGAGATGTAACTAAAAATATATTTTAATAATTTTTTTAATATTTATTTATTTTGATAAATACTATATTTATTTAATTTAAATAAAAAAAATTATTTTGCATTATCATTCGACAACTTACAAATTCTGATTTTATAATTCCAAATTTACTTTATACATATTTTCTCCTTAATATTTTTTTTGGTGACTATTTTCTCCTTAGTATTAAGTCTATCTTAGAATTTTCTGAAGAACTTTTTTTTTTTTAAATCTATAAATCCAGTGCAAAGTTGTTATTTGTGTTGTTAATTGAGAATAAAATAAAATAAAATAAAATAAAACAAATGCTGGAACACTTGTCTAGTTTTCTTTCTTCCCAAGCAAATTTTCCATTCATTTTTCTTTCCCTTACTTTTCCCTCATAAACATTCATAGTTATTTCTCCGTCTGCAAACCCAAACCCTCTCATTCCAATTTCTTCAATTACCCATTTTCCCTCCAAATCATCACTTCTGTTCCTCTTCTTCTTCTTACTCTTCAGCGATGTCGCTATACAGGGTCTTCTCTCGTTCTTCAAGGTCCTTGTGTCGAAGCTTTACGCTTCTATATGCTTCCGCAAAGCCCCAATCCATGCCCACAACGCTCTCCAATCACTTTCATTCCCTCGTGCATCAATCGCCAAACAAGGTAAATTAATCAGAATCGGTTGAAGAATGTGGTTTTTTCTGTGCGTTTTTTGTATTTGTGTTGTAGGGTTTTGCTAGGGTTTTAGAACTTACTAGAAATTCGATGGGTTTACGCATTGTTTTCAATCTGAGACTTTTTTTTTTCTTTTTGTATTATCTATTGATGTAACGTATTTGTGAATCTTCAATTTTTAGCTTGCAACAAGTTGGCTATTAATCAATCTCTTCTCGCTGGGCTTTTTCTGTTCTAAACCTTTTAATCTTCTTGAAGGTTAACCAGAGCTCTTTGGAACAATTTAATTTGTTTTTCCATTATAAAAATATTGTTTGTTAGTTGTTCTGCAAATGTTTTGAGAAGTCATGTTGTACCTGATGATTATGGAAGAAATAGTGATTGATTAGAACTCTATAATCTGCTAGTTATGTATATCTCCTAACTGTTTTTTCACTGTTCTTGTGTACTCTAGTATCTAATGTTGTCCCTTAAAATTCTCTATTGAGTAAAATTTGTTTTATTCACGAATTGTAAAATTCTGATTACTTCCGTGTGTGCTTACTTATATTCCAGCTGATTCCAATTCAATCCAAGTTATTGAACCTACCAATAAATTCATTTTCAAATCCAAGATTTGGTTTTTCTTCATCGGCTTCCCCTGAACCTGCAAGTGATGACCCTGCAAAGACAACTGAAGAAGCTAATGTAACTGATCACAGTAATCAAGCGAAGTCTATGGATCAGACGAAAGAATCAGGTACTTCAGTATCAAATTTAATTAATCTACTAAAAGAACAAGAATGGAGATTTTAAATACCCTGCATTTTCTGATTCAGATATAGGGAGTGAATGTGACCTATCAAGGGATGATTTAATAAAGCTTGCAGCTGAGAAAGAAGGACTTTTGAAGGTAAAGCAAAAAGAGATTGAGAAAATGCAGGATAAAGTTCTACGTACTTATGCCGAGATGGAGAATGTCATGGATAGGACTAGACGTGAAGCAGAGAATTCGAAAAAATTTGCTATACAGGTGTCAGATCTGACCTTTTTTCCTACGGTTGTTTATTCCTCAACTCTGTGCTGACTATTTTCAAATGTGGTGTAGAATTTTGCGAAGAGTTTACTAGATGTTGCTGATAACTTGGGAAGAGCTTCCTCTGTTGTAAAGGAGAGTTTTTCAAAGATTGAAGCACCAAATGACTCTGTTGAAGCTGCACAACTTCTGAAAACACTTCTTGAGGGTGTTGAAATGACTGAAAAACAGCTTGTAGAGGTAGACTGCTTAACTTGATTCTATGGCTGTTTAGTTGCAATGTCAAAGCTGTTACATTATCCAATGTATTATTTAAATGGTTATGTAAATTTACATTCTTACTTCATTCTGCATTGTTCCACATTTATATGGTTTGCAATTAGAGGAAATATGTAGGATGTTTTAGCTCAGGTTTTAGGGCGCATTAAAGAAAACAGAGTAGAGACAAATGAAGAAAACTAAGGGACCACAAAAAAGGTTTAATTGCACCATGCATCAAGAAGATAGGAATTTTGCTGTACCAATTTGACAATATGATCCTTCTATTTTATAAAAAGCTTTTCCAATTACTTGCCTTACAAGAATTACAAGTAGCCCCTTAATGTCATAAATATTGACCAAGTAAAAAATATAAGCCTAAGGTCTTATTATTATGCAGTTATGTGCTCAGACTTTGTGCTACCATATGACAGAACTTCTGGCTAGTGCTTAAACATATTCTTTAGGTTTAACAATATATTTTTGCAGGTATTCAAGAAGTTTGGTGTAGAAAAATTTGATCCCACAAATGAGGCATTCAATCCTCACAGGCATAATGCCATCTTCCAGATGCCTGATGCTTCCAAGCCCCCAGGCACTGTTGGAGTTGTTCTGAAGGTACTTTTCAGTATTTTCTGTTGCAGAATCGTGATTTGATTTTCTTTTCCCCCTTGATTTGACCCTCAAAATGGTTGATGTGTTCTATTTGGTAGATGCTCTTCGAGCCCAAATACGCATTATTAAAAGTTTAGTTGATGTATTTGTGTTGCATAGTAAACTACTCATATATAAGATTGATCATACTCATCATCTCATTTTATGGGGCCATTTGGATAAGCTTTTAAAATTGTACCTTTGAGGTAAAAAGAAATACTTCTAAGTTACTTGAAAATTGGTTCAAATATTATTGTACTGATATAACATAACTGTTAATCATCTTCTCAAAAACGAAAAAGGAACCCAGGGGAAGGTGATTATTTATGTATTTTTTTTAAATAGCTTTTTTTTTTTTAATTGAACTTTCTTGAAGTCTGGTCTGCACAACTTGTTTGGATTAACTTCTAAAAGAAATGCTGAGGTTTGAATGTTTGAGTGGTATGCATGAGATATGAGATTCAAATTTTGTTATTGTCAATGTAACAAAAAAGGGTAAACCATATAGAGAAATGCAAAGATGATTGACTGTCAAGGCATTTTCTTTCTTAATTCTTTTTCTGTAGCAATTTTTTGTTTGAATAAATATGCTCCTATTTTTTGAATAGCAATAATAATATGAGATTGGAAAGTCACAGTTCGCTAATGAAATTATTTTCTTGTTATTTTTGCCCTTTGCAGGCAGGTTATATGCTTCATGAAAGAGTTCTTCGTCCGGCAGAAGTTGGTGTTACCCAACAAGCAGAGGATTAACAAGCAGTTTAGTGATTTGGCATATAAGAAAAGGGAATGCCTGAATAGTGAGTTTTTTATTTTTTGGTGTGGACAACGTCCACTAATCTTTTGAATTATACCATACAATATTAATCACTCACAAAATACTATTCTTTTTCTCCTAGGTTCGGAGTTTTATTTATAATTTTTTTATAATAAGATTCCATACTAAGGTTTCGATTCCCAGGGATTTTGGTTGGTTTGTTCTGTGCTATTCTTTATATAGGAACTCAGTCCAGTAAAATATTTTGAAGTGGGACCTCTCACCTCTACATTGATTGCCTGAAAATTATTCTGTTGTAGTCCATGTAAGAATTTTTTATTTATCTCTTTGGAAGATCAACCGTATACATGGATATTATGTAAAGTTACGGATACGGTTTCGGTAAAGTCGAATGGGTAATTAAAATTTAGAAATTATGCAGCCGTGTTCATGCTTATTTTTGTGTTTTACAATCTGCTTCAAATTAATTGTTACTTTAACTCTTGGTATATTGGAGATCAATTGCGTTAAACGAACACCTTTTATAATAGATATTATTTCAGTATTAGTATTTTTAATAATTAATACATATTTTTTATTTTGTTAATTAAAAAAATTTTAAATATATAATTAATGACAATCATAATTTTATTAATATATCTGTACACCTCTATAAATCGGAGTTCTTACATTCTTCTTGTCCTTAGTAAATACATCAAATTCTGAGTTATTAGTAAAGTGACTAACGAGATTAATTTACCAAGTGAACAAGCATCCAAAATAAAAAATAAGTTTTGAGAGCTTAAATCAATTACATTCGACCTAACAAAATTGCGGCTCCTCCGTTTAAAAATATATAAGATAGGACAGTCTAGCTTATTCAAAAGTTTAAACGATTGGACTTGGGCAAAGTTAACAAACTACTGGCTTTTTTCTTCTCTGCTAGGATTTGATCACGAGAAATAGGTTAAGGGTGTAAAGATTTTTCTGACTCGGATACCTATCATATTAACCAATGCCACATTAGTATCTACTATTGCACATAATAATGCATAATTGGATTTAGATATTTAGAGCAACCTAAGATTTTATATCTACATAAACTAAGACTCACACCACGTATGATGTATCCATGTATGATGCATTTAGCAATATATCTATCAACCTAAGCTTATCTACACTAGTTCCTGATTTTTATACTACTACTAGCACTAGTTAAACAGTACCAACTCCGCACACGAGATTCTAACTAACTGCAATCATGTCAAGATAGGATGGTACATCACATGGTCATATATTTAGCTAGATGGTATTTCTTTAAGTAATACTTAAATAGGGTTTTTCTTTCAGTTCATGGTCCACCCACCACTGGGTATGTTTTCTCCAATTGGACATCACTGTGTTTTGCTGTTGATGCCAGGATAGCTCAAACCGAGATCCAACTCACCAATGTTAGAATCCTGCAACAAAAATTTGTTACGGAATTAAAGCAAGGGGTTTGTGTAAAACTCAGTCTGTTTAACAATCATTTCTTGGATGAGACTTAATTGACCACAAAGATTTTGGTACCTTCAGAATGGATAATAAGATAACAGTCCATAAATAGCACTTACAGTAACAGCAACGTTTAGCGCATGAACACACAAAAGATCAACCCTCTGCTTTGGCGGTGTATTATTTTATAGATTGATTTGTCCACAAATCTTAAATGGAAAAACTACACAACCACTCTACCAGAGAGTTGATCCACATTAATAGGTTGAATAAAGGGTAAATTACATTAACATCCCTAAAGTGAAATTTCACATGATAACACTTGGTGACATTACACTTGACACCTTTGTATTTTGTAAGATGTTACACAGATAAATGGATGTCTAATTTAGCCTAGGATTTATATGCAACTCACAAGAAATGTGTTTCATTCTTTTTCATATACTGTTATATAGAAAGCAGATCAATAAAATAGCCAGTTACGTTACCTTGCTCTCCTCTGACATTTCATTCATATTCAGCATTCCGTGGATCTCATGATTCACATTTCTCTGATCTTCGGGCAATTGGTCACGATCAGCTATGAGTTCATCTTCAACCTTTTCAATAACAGCCTTCTTCTGTTCTTCAAGCACAGCAATCTACATAATCACATTGACCACGCTTCACTCATAATTATGATCAACATTCTAATGAAACAATGGGATTTAACCGACAAGTTAGTGCACAAACAGGTTTTTCTATTGTCAATTTATGTTTATTCAAGCTTCATAAGCTCATGATCCTGTATCTACAGTTACCAAAAAAATAAAACTGCCAACACAAGAAACCCAAACAACCATGGAAGCAAAAAATAAATAAATAAATAAATAAATAAGGAAGGGTCATGATTCATGAAAAGAAACTCTATTGGAAAAGTATACGTTACCAAAGAGAAAGTCTGCCAACTATTACCAACACGTGATAAATTAGGATTAAACCATGATTAACTTAGATGTGGCTTTATTTAGTAGATGGACTTCATGTCCAGCCCAACTCAAGTTGGCAGATTTTGGCAGATAAAAAGATGGTAACGTAGCACTACTGAACTCTATTTCAACAACCCACATTAAAAAACTACATGTGAAATCGTCACACGGCCCCTGTGATGGGCTGTGAAATCACACGGATCTTGTGCAACCTGAATTTCGAGGTGGGACTGAACCCTAATCCTAAACCCTAAACCCCAAATTCCAATTCTCGCAAACATGCAAACACTAGAACAATGGGAAAACATATATATTAAAAAAGTGTTACACAAAAGGCCAAAATCCCTCAAAGTGCACATTAAAAAAAGTTTAGGACTTTGAATCAAAAGGCAAGAAATCCAATTTTAAAAGAAGAAAAGAAATACAGCATGAACTTACAGGAGTATAGCGGAACTTCCTTCGCGGTGGCTCGTCAGAGACATCGCGTGGGTCGCCATCGTCTTCGGCAGCAGAGGAGGCAGTGATGGGTGTCCAACGGCGGAGAAGGAGGCGAGAGGAAGCGCTGTTGACGTTGTTGTTGGTGGTAGTGTTGGTTGTGGTGGAGTGAGAGTGAGTGTTAGTGGTATTGGTGGTGTGTAAAGAGGAAGAAGAGACGTGGACCCACTTCTTCTTCCACTTCCTGACGGGGCCGCTGAACACGGTGGGTGCGCCGTAGCGGGAGGAGGCTCGGCCTAGCCTTGAACCCACCGCTTCCATTTCCGGAGGGTTTCGGTTTGCTGCGTTTCGCGATACTGATAAGTGATAACAAAAAGTCAAACACCCAAATGATCACTATTTGTTTTTTTAGGTGGAATACCCATCACGCCCCCGGAATTTTTTTTAAAGGACGAGAAAAAAAAAACTCTTTTTGGTTTTGGATCTTTAATTATGCGAGTGAGACTGATTAGTTTTAGTTGAAAGCAAAAAAATTGGGAGGAAGAAAATAGAAAAAAAAAAAGGTTAAGAAAATTGAGTGGATTTTTATTTTTTTTAAATGTGTTTGGTTGGAAGAAAAATAAAAAAAAAATGTTATAAAAAGATAATTTTATTTTTATATTATTTCAAACAAACATAGCATTAATGATTAATTAACGAAATAGGTCTATGTTACACGTTAACTAAAAAATTTTGTTGGGATCTCGTTATCTTTTAGAAAAATAATTAGGGTTTTTAGGATTTTTTTTATTTTTTATTATTTTTTTCATGAATTTAGATTTTTTGAAGTGATTAAGTTGATAAAAGGATAAAGTAAAAGTTTATCATTATTGATTTTATAATTTTCATGAAATATGCATTTTCAATGTTTAACTTTTCAAGCCTAATTCACTATTTCTATCAAGGCACGAGAGTAATGATTGAGCAAAACATTCCTATTTCAAGAGACAAACCAATCACTGCAACAAGCATGAAGAGAATAAGAAGGTACCTTCAGGAGCAAGCTCATGAAGAACCATAATGACAACCTCTTCCTCCTCCTACATTAGAGTTTCAAGTAAGAACTAGTCAACATCAAACTCAAGAGGTTGACTTATAACAACTCTACAAGAAATTTGTGTAAGTAATTTGGGTAAGATAAATAATGACTCTGGTAAGAGTTGTGTGTGGTGGACAATTCTTTTTTCTTTCGTTTCTTTTATTTTATCATTTTCCTTTCTTTTTCTTTCGTTTGCATTATGTGTCTATTTTCTTATTTTGCTTTGTTTTTCTTTCAAGAGCTTATTACTTTTACTTATTTTCCAAAGCACTCCATTGATCGTAAAAGGAGTTGCTTTTAATGGAGAAAATTGAATTAATAAAAAGTTCTATTGAAAGCTGGTTGTTAATAGCAGCATGATTATATTCCATGGACTTAGGTATTTGAATAATTTCGAAGGAAATAGAGGGGAGTCTTTCTAGTATAGTTTTCATTTTTTGTTTTTATCTTTTTCTATGAGTAACTAATTTATTTTTGTTGAGGATTAGAAACTCTGTTTATTTTTTCATAAATTATTGATCTAAGTGTTTTATTTTACTTTGAAGTTATGCATTGATCTATTTTTAAGATTAAATTTTTGTTCTTTATTCTTTAAAGGTTAAAAATATTGAAAAATATTCTAATTCTATTTTGGATTCAATTATTACTTTAAAAAATTTATTATCGGAATTAACTTGAAAACCCTTTCTCATGACTTTTTAACTTGACTAAGGATAGTATTTAAAAAAGTGTGCGACATTTTCTTTCTTACGAATTTCAACTGTTTATGACTAGTTTAGATATGTGACATATAATTTGAACTAGAACTATCTTTGAATATTGTGTGAAATCAAATCAGAATTGTGCTAAACCTCTTTTCTTAATTGGTTCACTAAGAAATTGACGATTAGAATAATTAAAGAGAAATTAAATTGTCAAGGAATTGGAATTCAATTATATATGATTTATCGTGAAAAAATCTTTGCATGCATCAAAATAAATATACATAAGAATTAATCTTTCTAAAAAATAAACATCTCTAAAACTCTTAACATTCTCAATCACTGCATTCTCCAATCAAATATACGTTCATCATTGCCTTCACAAGCATCCAGCATTCAAGATTCATTCGAAGTCCATAACCATTCAAAGTTTTAAGCAAGACACGGTTCCAACCCTCGATAATCCAGGTTTAATTAATTTAATTAGCGATTCAATCGAATTTCTACTTGCTCAATTCCTTAATCCTCGTGTAAATGATATTCACTCACCATAGTATTACTTGATGCGATTTGGTGCACTTGCCAATATTTAAGAGTATAGTTTTCTGCTCATCAAGTTTTTGATATTGTTGTCGAAAATTAATTGAGATTGACAACATACGTCTGATTAAATCACTAACTTAGATCTTGTTTTATTTTATTTTATTTTTTTATTCTATTTTAATTCTTCTCTATTCTTCTCCTTTATTCATTTCATTTTTATTTTTTCAAGGGAGTGATAGAAAGAGACAGATATGATCCTAACATTCAATAACTTCAGTTACAACAAATTTCCTTACTCACAACACAAATAGAACAAATGCAAGGTTTACAAGTTTTTAAGTGTGACTTATGTAGAGGCGCATACAAGAATGAAAAGTGTGAGCTACTCCAGTCCACCACTGAACAAGGAGGGAATGATCCATATTTTTCTGAACAGAAGAATTATCCTAATGTTGGTTGGGGGAGCCAAAAGTAAGGATACTTTAACATTTTATACCAATTGCAAGAGCACCAGATACAATCTCAAAATTTTCTTGAACTTGTTGTAGAGAAACTATTTCAATCCGCTGCTAAATTTGTTCAATAGACCCAAGACTTCATGCAAGAGACAAAAACAAACTTTAAAAACTAAGAAATTTTCATAAAAAATTTAAAAGTAAAAATAAAGCAAATTGCCAAGCAATTGATAAAGGAGAAAAAAAATCCTTCCTGAGTAAGACAATTCCAAATCCTGTGAAAGAATATGAGACAATCAATGTAAGGGGTCCATACTTTGGTGATTCAGAAAAATATATGAAGGTTGACCTGATTAATCCATTAGTACAAAAGGTTATTGAAGAAGAATCTCTCATCAATTTCCTGGAGGTTCCTCAACATCTACTCTTGGAAGCAAAAGAAGAGTTGATGGAAGTGAACCTATCTAAAGAAAAATTTAAGCCTCACTTTTCCATGCTAAGAAGAACCAACACCATTGAGAAAAAAAAAGAAGTTGAATTCCCTAAATTGGATCTAACATTCTTACCTCCAACTCTCAAATATGCATTTATTGGAACTAGTGAGGCTTATCCATTAATTATAAATGCATCATTGAACAAGTTAAAAGAGGAAGGGTTACTTAAGATGCTGAGAGATCACAAGATTGCTATCGGGTAGACCATCAGTGACCTAAAGAGAATAAGTCCTACTATATGCATGCAAAAAATTTTATTAGAAGAGGATTATAATTCTGTAGTGCAAGTACAAAGAAGGATTAATCCATCAATAAATTAAAGGAAGTTATTCATAAGGAGGTAATGAAGTTGTGGGATACAAAAATCATCTATTCCATCTTTCACAGTTCTTGGGTGAGCTAGGTATAAGGCGTGCCCAAGAAAAGAGGGATCACAGTGGTCCCCAATGAAAAAAATAAACTGATTTCTACAAAAACTGTTACTAGTTTGAGGATGTGTATTAACTACCGAAGACTCAACTCGGCAATTAGAAATGATCACTTTTTTTTACCATTCATTGATTAAATACTTGAGAGGTTAGCAGGGCGTACTTCCTACTGCTTCTTGAATGGATACTTAGGGTACGATGAAATTGCAGTTGACCTTGTGGATCAAGAAAAAGTAGCCTTTACATGCTCCTACGGTGTTTTTACATACTGTCGAATGCTTTTCGGGTTGTGTAATGTATCTGCCACTTTTCAAATGTGCATGCTTTTCATTTTTTCTAATATCATAAAAAAGTTCATCAAAGTATTTATGCATGATTTTTTTGTGTTTGGTGACACTTTTGACACATGCCTAAACCTAGCTTTAGTTCTGAGAAGGTGCCAAGAAACAAATTTTATTTTGAATTAAAAAAATATCATTTTATGATAACTGAGGACATTGTTCTTGGGTACCAAATCTTAACTAAAGGCATAAAGATTGATCAAGTTAAAGTAGAGATATTTGAAAAATTATCACCTTCTGTAAATGTGAAAGCAATTAAAAAATTTTTAGCACATGTAAGATTCTATATAAAGGTTTATAATTTTTTTTTCAAAAATTACAAAATCATTGAGTAATCTGTTAACTATAGATACTCAATTTGTTTTTGACAAAGAATACTTGTATGTCTTTAAAACTCTTAAAATTAAACTTGTTTCTGCACTAATAATTATTCTATCTGACTGTTCTTTACCTTTTAAGTTGATGTCTGTGCCTATGACTTTGTTATAGGCACGGTCCTAGGTCCTAATAATAATGAATTTTTGTAAATTATAATGGTTAATTTAAATTGAATACACCTAAAACTTATTAACATAATTCTAGTAATATAATATCTTAACAATTTTTTTAAGCAACAGTTAAAAGAATAAAAAATCTATATTCTCTATTCAATTTTTTTAAGTAAAAAAATAAAAAATTATCAATATTATTTAATTCTTATACCGTAAAATTAACTAATGTATATAAAAAAATAATTAAAAAAATTCTAAATAATCCTGACAATTATTTCAAAAAGACAATAAAATTTTTAATAAAAAATTTTGTCAAATCTAATTAATATTTAATGGACAAATTAATAGTTTAGTGTATCATGTAAATATATTTTGTTAGCTCAAAAAAATTAATAAAAAAATTAATTAATCTCATGAAAGTAAAAATTAAGGGCCAATTTTGTTTTTCCTTTTTGCTAAAAGTCTCATTTGTCTTTTAAGATAATAATAAAAAATAGTTTGGGTTTTTTCAAAAAAGAAAAATGCTTATTTCTATTCTAACAAATCCCTAATTCTTTTTTATTTTTTTTTTCTCTACCTAAATGTTGTTGGAAAATATTTTACCGCCCTTTGTTTAGGTGATTTTAGCCTGTGTTGATGTAGTTTTTTAAAATATTTTTTATTATATCTAAAATTTTTCAAACTAAATAAAATAAAATTATTATTTATCGTTATATGTTTTTAAAAATGTTTATATTTTTCTATTACTTATCTAATGTTGTGCCAATGAGATAATAATACATGTCTATTGTTATTGTCTACTTTTATTTCCAAAATTATATCTCGTTATTATTGACAAGTTATATTTATAGATTAAATATATTTAAGAGATAAAATTAATATAATTTATTACGATTTAAATAATAATTATTAATTCATTTTTTGATGTAATTTAATTTTATTTAAAATATTATAATTTTCAAGCCTCCGTTAGTTAGTAGAGGTTAGAAGTGAAAAATGATACTTGAAGAAAGCTTTTTTATTTTTATTAGATTTATATATTTAAAAATTTTATTTAACAAAAATATTATATATACATCAAAAATAGAATATATATTTATATAAATAACAAATAACTAATAGAGTAATAGCTGAATTTTTATATACAATTAATAAATATAGTTGTTGTAACAATAATGCCATATGCGGAAATTTAATTTTTATATACATCAACCTTAACATTTATTTTTTAAATAAATAATTTAAATATTTTATTTATAGATATAAATCATTCGTGGCATATTTACTAATTTATAATCTTTTATATATTTTATTTATAATGTAAACAAATTAATATTACTTATATCTCATTTATACTATAAACAAAATAAAATATTATTTTATTTGGTTTTATTTCATTTGAAATGAGATATATAAAATTTAAAAAAATGCATATATTTCGTTTATAATGTAAACGCAAGTATGATTGTGATCACGTACGATAGGGTCGTCATGTCCAGTGGACATCTTCTTTTGTGAAGATAATAGTAGGTAGATCGGGAGCTTGATCCTCCTCCCCAACTTGATAAACTTCTTTCAAATGTCTCTTGTGGGGGGATTTAGTTATTCCACTTTCTACAAATTCTCTTGCAATCATGTGGACGTGTCTTTTAGGGGTTTATGGTGGTTTATTTAGCCGACTCTTGTCTTCTTCCTCTCTTTTTTTTTTCTTGACCGTCCGATCTTTCTATCAAGTATCTTTTCAACTGATATTTCTTGGCCAATTTTTCTATCATATTTTTTAAGTCATAGCAATCATTGTTAGAATGATTGTATATCTTGTGGTATTCACAATATTTTGTTCAACTTCTACTTTTTTTGTTTTTAATAGTCTGAGGAGGTGAAAGTTTCTCTGTGTGGCAAATCTCTCTGTAGATGTCAATAAGAAAAATTTGTAGTGGAGTGTAGTTGTGATACCTTCAAGGCTTATCCAAGTTGTATTCGTATTTTTTTTCTTTGCTTCTTTCTCTTAATCTCGGGTTTAACTTTAAAATTTCCTTAACTTTTTGCAACAATTTTGAGAGATTTTGAGCGTCGTTTGAATTTTGAGCATTGTAGTTTTGATCGAGGAAGAAAAAACATTTTTCATAATAACGTTCGCGCTATTTAACAGTTGCGAGAGCGCATGTTTACACGCACTTTAATCTGAGATTAGTTTTTATTGATTTTGGACCAATTTGATTAAATTTAATTGTCAAAAAAATTTGTATGTATAACAAAAGGAAAAGTATGAGGAGTCAATGGAATACTTATACAATGTGTACAATGGAGGTTTATAAAGTATTAGAGATATAACCATCAATGTTACCTTTTTTCATTAGCTGAAACTTTTGGGATGAGTGGTATCATGACATGATATTAAAACGCTAAATCTGAAAAGTTAAGAGTTCGATTTTTGGTGAACTCCAAAATCGATTTATTATCAATATTCACCATATTTTCAAAATTTATCCACCATGACTCTCCTTTAACCCATTGAGAGTTAGCATCTTCGTGCAAATCGCAAGATTGAAAATCTTAGTATTTTCAGAATTTAAGCCAGAACTTATGAAGGGATTAGTCAAAACGAGTCTCTAGTTCTTTACTTAGGGTTCACAACATAATTAGTTGTTGCCATAGGAATTAAAAGTACTATAGCTAGTAAACGTACAACGTACTTGTGCGTCACAAATATTGTCGTAGCCCATTCTCAATAATGGCGATCCAATTTTATCCCATACTCTTAGTAGAGGCCAAATATGTCATTAGGCTGTTGTCTTTTCCACTTTATACAATAATTATTTGGTCATTTACTCATTGAACTAAGAATTTCACCTTTCTTAATTAATTTCTTAACCTAATCCCGTTGGCAGAAGGCACACATAATAAGATATTCAAAACAATTTATTTTTTTTCCACAAGAACCCATGGGAAAAAGTTACATTTCAGTTACTTGCTTTGAAAACAACCAATGTTAACAATCAGTCGCGATATGGTGGTAACTTTTTATCTCTTTCTTCAATCATGTGGCTGCGACTTCGATCTTTAAATCTTGGAAACAAAGCTAGTTTTGTACTTTTGTTACATTTCCAGAAAGTTCTTATGACAATTGTACTAGTTACGGTGACAAATGCTCTGGTTTACCCTCTATTGTTTTCATAAATAATCATCAGTTTAAAAGATACATTAGTTTTATTTAATAATCGATCCCTTAATTTATTTCCAAATATTACAGAGGTAAATATAATTTAAAAATAATAAAAAATATTGACCACCTAAAATTTCTCTTTATTTTATAATTTTTAATTTTATATAAAAAAAATAATATTTAGTTAATGAAAATTCAAATACAATTAACTGATTTAATTAAACTTTCATTTAACGACTCTTAAATATAAACTTTCGTTCAACTTCACCTAAATTTTGACCAATTTAGTTTTCACACCATAATCTTAAAGTGTAATAATATTCAATTTCGAATCCATATAGCGATTATTGTTGAATGATGAATAATAACGACACTAAGTCAATGACGAAAATGTTGTTTCCGTATAAGTCAACAAGGAGCGACCATGATTTAAAGAGCGTGTAGCGTAGGTGAGGTGACAGACACAGTGGCATATTCGTAATTACCTTCTACAACCCCGCCCAATATGCTAACTCGGACAATCAAAACACACTCCCATTCTCTCTCTTCTCTCTCTCTCTCTCGCATAATCCACGCACTGTGTCTGTGTCTGTGACAAGAGTGTACTGCTTAGATCTGAAAACCAAAGAAACTCTCAAAGCGACGATCCAACTCGGTAAGCAAACCAACACAACTCTTTCACCTTCCACCGCCTTCACCTCATTCTTCTTCTTTTTCATCTCTCACAATGTGTTCCACTTCTTGCTCCTGATCTATTTACTAATACCACTTGTTTCCCTTTCTATGCATTCTGCCTTTGCAACATTATTTTACTGTTATTGCTGTTATCGATTTTGTTATTCATTGTGTTTTCACTGGAATTTCACTGTAGCTTCATGTTCAGGATTTTTTTTTTTTACTTGCAAAATGTTGTTGTGTTTGGTTCTTTGTAGTTATTGTGAGTCAAAAGTGTGTTGTTGATTTTAGTTCTTAGGATGAATTTGATGCTTCCGCTTCTACTATACTTTGTTGAATATGATGATCCTTCTCGTTTCTCTTTCCATTCTGAGACTAATTATCTCTTTTTTCTTATATTTTATTCTTTCAATTTTTCTTCCGTCACTGGAGAAAATATCATTAATGAGTCAAAAGCATTTTAATTTTTAAGGTTGAGAAAATAGGTTTTGCTTGCTCATTCCTGTCCCGTTCTGTTTGTTATTTTGTTGTGATTATTTCTGCATTGTGTTTATTTAGGTATTACATTATATATTATGATTCAATGCTAAATGATGTCCATAGTTGCTATATCTGCCAAGAGATCTTAGCATATGTAGTTCATTGAATTCGACAGCAACACATATCTACATATATAAATTGGATACTTTTTGGCATATCAAGTTTTTTTTTTTCAATTAAATAAAGAGATATTTGAATTTCTTATGTTTGAGGGAAGGGGAAAGAAATTCCATATGATTCTCTTTTTCTCTTTATTTGTTTATTGATTTATTTTTTCTGTTCTGTGCAGACTAGGGTGTGCTGGAACTTCAATGGCAGTGACAGATTCACAAAATCCTCTTCTTGGAGAAGACACCTGTGGTTCCTTGTTAAATAAGCTGCAGGTAACTTTATTTCAGCTCTTCATTCGTGTGACAGCCGTTGTGCATGGTCTATGTGTTATTGAGATTATTTTCTTTTGCTGCAGGAAATATGGGATGAAGTTGGTGAGAGCGATGAGGAGCGAGACAAGATGCTTCTTCAAATAGAGCAAGAGTGCTTGGATGTGTACAAGAGAAAGGTTGAACAGGCTGCTAAGTCAAGGGCATGCCTTCTTCAATCTTTATCTGATGCTAAGATTGAGCTTTGTAATCTTCTATCGGCTCTTGGAGAGAAGGGCTTTGCTGGAATGGTTAGTAACTACTTAAATATGCATTTATATTGGCATCAATAGAAACTGCAAATAGAATTGTTTTATATGTTTTTAGATATTAAAGTGGCAAACTGATTTCCCATGTGTATTTTTTGGCCCCCAGCCGGAAAAAACTTCGGGCACTATCAAGGAACAGCTTGCAGCTATAGCACCAATACTTGAAAAGTTATGGCAACAAAAGGATGAAAGAGTAAAGGAGTTTTCGGATGTGCAGTCGCAGATTGAAAAGATATGTGGAGAGATTGCCGGCGACTTGAGCCCTAGTGATCAGACAGGACCGCCCGCAGTTGATGAGTCTAATCTGTCCTTGAAGAAATTAGATGAATTTCAATCCCAACTACAAGAACTTCAAAAGGAAAAGGTATATAATGGTTATACATTTGAGAAATTCAATTATTCACTTATAAACAGGTTGAGAATTGGTTGCTTTCCCTTGCAGAGTGAGAGGTTGCACAAGGTTCATGAATTTGTGAGTACTGTGCATGATCTTTGTTCGGTCCTTAGTATGGATTTCTTGAGTACTGTGACTGAGGTTCATCCGAGCTTAGATGATTCTACCAGTGTTAACTCCAAAAGCATAAGCAACGGCACACTAGCTCGGCTGGCTAATACAGTATCAACACTGAATGAAGAAAAACAGAAAAGGCTACACAAGGTAATGAGTTTATAATACTGTATGTTAGTTTTGTGATACTTTATTTAATGTACCGGTGTTTGTTACTTATATGGTTGCTAGTTATACAAGATTTTCATTCATGTTTACAAGGAAAAGCGGTGTGTTCAATCTTCGTTACTCTTTTTGTGATCTATATATTCACCCTTGCAGCTCCAAGAATTGGCTTCCCAGTTGGTTGACCTGTGGAATCTAATGGATACTCCTCCGGAGGAGAGAAGTCTATTTGACCATGTTACCTGCAATATGTCAACTTCTGTGGATGAAGTCACTGTTCCTGGTGCTCTTGCTTTGGATCTGATTGAGCAGGTATTGGTGACCACCTGAAAGCTATGGATTCGGGTTCCAAATGTTATGGTCTCTGATTGTTTATTGTTTTGTTTTTAAGGCTGAAGTGGAAGTAGAGAGGCTCGATCAGCTGAAAGCCAGCAGGATGAAAGAAATTGCTTTCAAGAAGCAAGCAGAACTTGAAGAGATATTTGCCCGTGCTCATATTGAAATAGAGCCAGAAGCTGCTCGAGAGAAGATTATGTCGCTGATTGATTCTGGAAACATCGAACCAACTGAATTGCTGGCTGACATGGACAATCAAATAGCAAAGGCGAAAGAAGAAGCTTTAAGCCGAAAAGAAATATTGGACAAGGTTGAGAAGTGGATGTCAGCATGTGAGGAAGAGAGCTGGCTTGAGGACTATAATCGGGTACGAATAAGAACCTTTTTGTTGTTTTATCTGTCTCTCTCTGGTTGATGTTGCACTATTTTTTCTCAGTACTAAATTACTAATTTAAACTGAAATTCTTGAAACTAGCATCATTTGGTGAGAATTCCAGCTAATATATCATTAGCATAAAGCTATAATACTGACAAATATCACTATAACACAGAAATTACATTATAAGACATGCTAATGTTATTAGATTAACAGCATGATGTCAATTCATGCATCAAAAAGGATAAATGAAACTTCAATGTTGTCTCTTGGAAATTACATACTGTCATCTCGCTATCATGTGATTCTTTTTCAAGAATACTTTGATCGTTTGACTTGCATATTCCCTTGTATTTTTTAATGACTTTTGTTTTGCCTAATATAAGCAGTAATCAACCATAATGTTTTTGTGCTGACCAATTTATCGTCACTAATGACTATTGTAGAACTGTGTATCTTTGATGTTATGTTTTCATTTTCATTATTATTAATTAATATTTGGTATCAGATCATTCATAGCTCATTATGCTATGATGTAGCAATATGCCTTGTCCTGTTGCCACGTAGAAAACTAGAGTACCAGTCAATGTTCTTTATATGGATTGTTAATTTGTTATTTTACCCATATGATTCTAACACTGCATTGCGAAGCAGGATGATAACAGGTATAATGCAAGCAGAGGTGCACACTTAAACCTGAAACGTGCAGAGAAAGCTAGGATACTAGTCAACAAAATTCCAGGTATTTGTAGGTCAAGACTTGACATCCATCAGAAATTATTCGTAATTTTATGCATCATCAGCATAGAAACCCTTACACTAATAGTAATAAAGAATGTGCCACATTATTGAAGTAACTTAAAGCTTTCTTTCAATTAAATATGTAATGTGGGCTTTGTCTGATCAGAAACAATAAGATAACTTGGTCTAGATGAAATTCTGTGATATTATTTTTGATTGAAAATTGGGAATGAATATTGTCACTCCTATTTCAATAATGTCACTCCTTTTTTTTTTTTACAAATTCATGCAAATATACAATGCAAAAAACATAATATGTGGAGTATCATTATCAAAAGTAGTAGCAATATCATCACTCTGGAAGAATACATTAATATTTTTATTATAACTATAAATTCTTTTGACTTATTTTATAGTATACAAGTCTTACATGGAATGCTGTTATTGTTGGTTGGTAGACATGAATGCAATCAAACACAAAACTCTTTCTATTTACAACTGAGTGTATTGCATTTAACTTCTATTTGTTTGGTGAGTGATACTTTACTAGTTTCTTGGCATACATGAGCCCAGAATAATTAAGTTTGGTTCTTTACACGAAAACATGCAGCTTTGGTTGACACATTGGTTGCTAGAACTCGAGCATGGGAAGAAGTTCATGACATGTCATTCGCATACGACGGTGTTCCCCTTCTTGCTATGTTAGATGAATACGCCATGCTCAGGCATGAAAGAGAAGAGGAAAAACGAAGGATGAGGGTAAGTTTTTCTAGTGAGATAATTGATTAGTCAGTTGGTCAAAGTAAACTACCAGATTTCCCTATTTCTGTCACCATTATATTTGTTGAATTATGAACTTTTAGCTCTCCCAAAAAGTTGGTTAGTAACTAGTAACACAAATGGAATGAGTATTTGACCACCCATACCTTGACATGTTGTAGGACCAAAAGAAGTATCATGAACAGCAAAACACAGAACAGGATTCTCCTTTTGGCACAAAACCCAGCCCTGCTCGGCCGGTTGGCAGCAAGAAGGTAGTTGGCCCTCGTGCTAACGGAGGAGCTAACGGCACTCCTAACCGACGACTCTCTCTGAATGCCCATCAGAATGGAAGCAAGTCTACATCAAAAGATGGGAAAAGGGATAGACAATCTGCTCCCCTGAATTATGTTTCCATATCAAAAGAAGATGCTGCTTCCCATGTTTCTGGTTCTGAACCAGTCCCCGCATCACCCTAATAATAGAGATGTATTTTCAACCATAGTTTTCATCTTTGTAGCATTATCACTTCACTAGTTATTGCTGTAGGAATATAATCTTTCAGTTTACAAGCAACTAGAGAGGAACTGTTCTGAGATGTGTATGTTGTATCTGTCATTTAAAGGTTTTCTTAATACATGTTGCTTTATCCTTTGGTGCTGGTTCGTAAAAGAGTTGGGTGCATGGTGGTATTATTGCATGAACTTTACAAAGCAAAGTCCTTACTCAATTATAGAAGATACAAGTTTTTAACATTGGAAAATGTTTAGCAATACTCTTTTTTAACTTTAATTCATGAGTAATTTACTCGTTAAATTTTTAAAATATACAATTTAACCGAGTTATCAAATACTCTCGTATAATGTATTTTTTATATTTATCTTTTTTATAATTTGGTTTTAATCTAATAAAATTTTAAAATAATCTATTATAATTTCTGACAATCAAACAAAGGGTCCTCTCTCTTTTCTTGAACGGGAAAGAAGTGAACAACACATTTTTTTTTAATGTATTTATTTCTATTTCATAGGCTAATATCATTCGCTGGGATACATAAGTTCAACAGTACTTTAATAGTAAAGAAACATATATATGGAAACTTAATTAGTATATAATACAAAATAAGTACACATAACATTTTGCCCCCTCCCTTTTTGTTCTAAGTGAATTGTAAATTATGATTGAAGAAAAGAAAGGGATGCAACTATGTGATAGAACTGAAGTTGTTCTAACAAGTCTTTGCCATGGCAGGTAGCTCTGTGCTCCACTCTAAGAAAGAGCTCGTGGCTAAGGTCTTCTCCGATGTGGGCGTCAACAAGGACGCCGGAGACACTCCGGCAGGTGTTGGCCAGGGCCTTTCCGACTTGGCTGGCGTTGTCCGGTTGGTCAACCACAAGAGGGCTTCCTCCTTTGAAAACCTCCAGCTTGTGGATGGCGAATGACCCGTCACCTTCAACCACCTCCTTGAAGTCTTGTAGGCTTGGTGCATAAACTGGAATGTTGAAACTGTCACGTTTCTCACTGCTAATTAACCCCTGCATGTGGTGCTCATCAACCATCAAAATCACTGTCCATACTATTATTTCAAGAAGAGTTTTAGAAGCAGCAGGTTTTGTGATTTGTAGTTATCAATTAGTTATTATTAGTATTTTTAATGGTGTGAGATTATTCACGTGCTCCATCTACATAATTAAGTTCATCACTAGCTACAGAAATTGAGGGTCGTCCTGTTCCAATTGTGGGCCAAAAAAGTACATGAATTATTATCCTTTAAGTTAAATTAGTACGATGTGCGTATGCTAGGACAAAGGTTTTAAGTATAAGGGTCTCATTACATTCCGTACTATCTTGATTAACATGTTACGGTACAAGTTCAAGTAAGTAATTGGTGCGTGCATTAGTATTTGTTATTAGTGCTTGTGGGTCCTCTACTCTAAAATCATTATTAGATCGATATAAATAGATAAAAAAAATTTAATGTATCAAATAGAAATGTGGGTCCTCTACTCTAAAATCAATATATTAGTATGGATTTTTTTAATTAATTTTTTTAAATGCTATAAATAAAAGATTAGTACATGTCTAAGATATGTTATTTACTCTTAATTCTTATATCTCTTAATCAAAGTTTTGTTAATCAAAATTTCAATTCGACAGATATTTTAAAATAGATGTTAAAAAACTACAAACATATATATCCAACTTGTCTATCTTGATGATATGATGATAGATGATGATTACATGTGTTCTAAACATCCAAAACCTAATCGTTTGTCAATATCATGGACCTTAGCCAGCATCCAACAGTTAATTATTATTTATTATTTTTGCCCGGCATGATGATGAAATTGAGGGTGGGCAACAGACATATGAGATCAACTTATTTTAATGATGACAATAAGATAAGTTTTTGTATCACTTATAGTAATTCTTGATCATTATTTTAGTCATTATTGTTAAGCAAGTGTTCTATTTCTAAAAACACTTAATAGAATGTTTAGTATAAGAAGTTCTAATTAAATGATTAAATATTTCAAAGTCTTTTTTAATATAAAATTATTCAAGATTTACTATTTGGAGAGAGAATATCCAATGTTTCTCAAAGGTTATTAATATATTTGTTGGAAAAACATTTAAAATGAAAGGTTTTAATAAAATAAAATAATAAATTTTTAGATTAAACCTCTAACATCCGACATTCCGACGTATACTGTTTGATTGACTAATTTTAGTGACTTTATTCTAAATGATTTTTCACAATATCTAAAGTTTCTTTTTTTTTTCTCTTCTAATGATCTTATGAATTAGCTTCTTGTATATATATTTTTTCTTTGGGTTAAAACTTATATATAGTTTTGTCAGTGACTAGAGTGTTTTGTAAGTTAAATAAATTAAAATAGTTTTATATATGGAATCTCATATCTTTTAAAGATAAGGTGTTTAAATGATTTATAAATATAAGATATTTTTCATTCTATAAGTTCATTTTTAGAGTTGAATTAAGTTCAAATAATTTCAATTCTAATATACGTCAAATTAGGTGGAAATTCAGTTGCAGTCGACTTTATGTGAAGTTGATAATTGAGAGCCGTTAGATAAAAATTTAGTCAAATCAGTCAAATTATTTAACCGCTCTCAATTATCAACTTTACGTCCTGAGTTTCTATCATAAAATTATTATTCATATGATTCAAATTAATCTATATCACGAATTATATATTTATTTTGAGTCACATTTGTTATATGCAGTAGTTATTTTAATTCATTAGAATCTACATACCTACACTAAATTAAACAACTCAGAAATACACCTAAAAAAACACATGATTAAGGAAGCCTTTATAAATTCTTTTGGGTTTGGCAATGAGAAAAACATGCTCTAATAAGTAGTGTGCAAGTGCAAGACACTGTTGCATAAAAATGTAGTGTAGGAGTAGAACAGAGAATAATTACCTGAAGGACAAGATCATCCCAAGCATCCTGAAAGTGGGTCCCAAAGAGGAGACCAGCACCACCCTGGTCGGTGGGGTCCACAGAGGTTCTACCCAAGCAAACCAAGAACATGGACCCACCTCTCTTCATCTCCACAGATCTTGACCTCAGGAACGCTGCCAAGTCTGATTGGAACTGTTTCTTGTATGCAATTGCTGTTATCTCATTGGCTCCATGGATGAACACTCTCCCTTTGTTGTATGCACTTGACCTCTTCTCCGTTACTGCTTCTGGCACCTATGCATGCATCGTTCACCAAAACACCACCAAATTCACAATATGATTTCACCACTAAATCAATCTTATATGGTAGAAACTCAAGTACATTCGACTTTACGTGAAGTTGGTACCTGAGAACTATTAGGTAATTTAACCGATTTGACTAAATTTTCATCTAACGACTCTCAACTTTCAATTTCACGTGAAGTCAACTGTACTTGAGTTCTCACCATCTTATATATTTATATACGAAAAAAGTTTAAGGGATTAGAATTTATTATTTTTTATCAATATTTTTAATTTATATTTTTAAAAAATTATTGGTTGATTATTGATAAAAAATAATAAATTTTGTTATTTTTTAATATTTTTTTAATTTACATATAAATAATTGATAAAAGATGATAAGAAGATAAAAAAATTATATCATAAAAAAAAAACTAAAAAAGTGTACAAAGAAGAAAGATGTACAGAAAAAATAATGAGGAACTTTGTTACATGGTGAAAATTTTTTGTCAATATTTATAGTCAAACTAAATATATAATATTTTTAATACAAATACACAAATATATATTATTTAAAAACAAGATACACATATTTTTACAATTTATATGTACACATATATTTTAAAATAAAGTATTTAAAAGAATCCATTTAATTTTGAGCTCAAAATACACATAATTTTCAACACGTAAAAATATAAATATTATTTTGTTTAAACTGCACCAACATTTTAAATATAAAAAACGTACACATATATTTTTGAACAATATATCTGAATAAATATGTATATACTTGTATATTTTTAAAAAAAATATCTAAAAAAAATTTAAGATTCAACAATTTAATTTATATTAACTAATTCTTTAATTACTCAGTAATCTAATATTTTTATTCTAGCATTTTAGTATCATATTTCTAATCAATATTTTTAAATATTATAGATTAATTACTAATTAAAAATAATAATTATGCTCATCTTATAATATTATTAAGAAAAAAAATTAACGAGCACATATGGCCAACCAAATCAACGTGGTCAAAATATATAAAAAATTTCTCTAGTTAATTTAAGATAAAAATTTAGTGCAGTTTGACTTCACGTGAAGTGGATAGCTAAGAGTCGTTAAATAATTTGATTAATTTGACTAAATTTTTATCTAACAATTCTCAACTATCAATTTCACATAAAATCGACTGGACATGAGTTTTCTCTTTAACTTAAATGGAGCCGCCTTTGTCAGCACATTACTACTAATAATCAGTATTATGTGTCTCTTTTGGAAATCAAATAAAGCCGGCCTCAAGATAGATAGAGATATATATAAGTTTGAGAGTGGAGTTAAAGAAACATTATATTATGTTGTTGCATTATTGTTGCTATATTATATGCATGAATTGAGAACCAATCCAAATATACGTCACTACTCACGATGTCCCTGAAAATAAGGTCATTTTTTCAAATCTACTGTTGTGACCCTATGGTGCTGTTGCATCAACTATACTTTAAATTTGACCATAATTTAGGACTTGTCCTTCAAAATAAATTCTTTACACATGTAACGGTTCCCATTATATTATCCTCGGGAAGTGGCAAACTATTCATATTAATTATGTCGTAGAAAATAGAAATCAAATTACTGCATTGACTCACAGGTGAAGAGTTTTCTTTAGAAAAGTCATCACAAAAAGGAGAAATGAAGAATGCTTCCTTGATATTCAATTTCAGTTACTAATTAACTATTTATATTCAAAGTATTCTGTATTATTGAATGGCCCCAATAATATATAAAAGTATATACAGATATTAAAAAAATTAAAATAATAAAAATATAATATTTTATAATAAATATATAGATATATTAAATAATTCTAATGGATGCTAATATATTCTAATAAATGTTATATTATTAGTCTAAAATAAAAATATGAAAAATATTACTATCTGTAACTTTTGTGATTTATATCTATTAATTAATTATTATTGATATTTTTAATAGTATAAGATTACATCTAATAAAAGTATTGACTCCTAAACTTTTTTAAAGGATATTTCAAACTAAAAAAAGTTTGAACATCTAATTAATTTGTCGTATCATTTTTGGAGAAAATAATTTGTCTACTAATTTTGGGAACACCAAAACAATGACAAGAATGACTTTAAAGTTTAAATACACCACTAACAAAAAAAAAGGAAGTAGAAACCACAAAAATGTAAAGAGTAACAAAACATGTTAAAGATTAATGAACTTTAAATATTTAAATTTTATTATAAAAAAAATAAATTCAACAAAAATTAGACATGAAGTAATAGATATTAGAAAAATAAGCAAAAAATAAATAACAGAGTACCTGAGATAACCAATGTAAAGAGAAGGCAGAGTGGAAAACATTGATGGACCTGGCCGGAAAAAGCCTCCGGTAGAAAGAGCCGGGGACTCCGGCGGCAAAGTAAGAACGGTGGTTTTTGGCGGCGAGGCACTCTTCCATGCTGACTCCATAGTTAGGCATGGGTGGAAGGAGCTGAAAGAGAGTGTTGAAGTCATTGCTAGGAAGATCGGAGAAGAAAGCTGTGAATTCGGGTGGATCCAATCCCAAACCCTCATAGCGCTTCATAATGTGCTTTATCATCACATCCACAACGTTTATTGTGTTGATCCCACATGAACAACCCAAATCCACCACCACAAATGGCATCTCTCTTGATGCATCTACTTCAACTCTGTCTAGGGTTTCTTTTAGAAGGTGAAGCATTGACTTCGCATGCATGGCCTGCATATAATATCGTGTAATCAGTAAGGGATCTAAAAAATTTAGTTGATACAGATAAATTTATGGTAAAAATTCAGGTGCAGTTAACTTCATGTGAAGTTGATAGTTGAGAGTCGTTAAATAATTTGACAGGTTTAACTAAATTATCATCTAACGACTCTCAAATCTCATCTATCAACTTCACATTAAGTTAATTGCACGTGACTACGTGAGTATTCACCTAAACCTATTTCACTTCAATTTTTTCAAAAAATAAATATAAAAAAATTTAAAAAAATAATTCAATGCACAAATATTCTGGGTTAATGCAACATTTAAAGATGTATAAAAAAATCATCCGAATAAAATATATAAATATTACGTAGTTCTAAAGTAGCAAGTCTCAAGTCTTAGACTCTTAGTTGGGGGACACATGCCCCTCAATCTAATAATCAATAGAACGGCCACCACATATAATTTACCATATATTATTATATTATCATGGCTCATATTTTTCATTTAAGTTGGTGTATTGTTTATACAGTTAGAAACATATGACTACTACTTTCTTGCTACATAATATTTTTCATTTTAAAATTTTAATAAAGCTAAATAAATATATCAAACTGATGGAAAAAAAAACGTATTTTTGTTTGGTGTAGGTGATGAGAAATTAAAGATCTAGTAGTCAAGTGAGGTAGAAAATAGATTAGAGTAGGGTACGTACCTGTGCTTGGGAATTGTTGACATAGCTGGCTTCTCCTCTGCCTCCTTTCATGCTAAGCAACTTCTCTAGCTCCATATTGGACACTACAACATTGTCTCCCATAGCGGGCAACATCTATAATAAAAGGAAGAAGAGGCTATGTATGTGTGTGTAGATGGTGATGAGGGAGGAAGAGGGTTGATATATATAGACAAAGGAGTGGAGACAAGAGTAGTACGTATATCAATAATTATAGCTGCTAAATAAATATATATTTATTTTATATACTCTTTGCCGCTATGTATACAAAGGACAAGAAAGGAGCAACAATTATTATGGATTAGTTACCAATTCAAAAGGGAAAATACAAAAATATAAAAAGTTGAATCATAAAATATGGGCCTCACATGCATCAACGAAGGACCAAGATTGGCGCCGGATTTTTATTTTTACAATTACTAAGCAATTCGTGTGTAGCCTGTGTAGATATCTGTGCCATGTACAATGAATTTTTTTTATATATATACTTCGTTAAAAAATTTAAATTCATTATTTATTTAAGAAAAAGTACAAAAAGTTAATAGAATATTTGTATAGTGTTACCTTTTTTCATCAGTCGAAACTTTTAGAATGAGTGGTATGTTTTTAATAGTGTGAGATTTTATCTAATAGTGTAAAATTACTCACTTTTCTTAACAGATAAATGAATATGTATAAGAAATTAATTTGTCTAGAAATTTTAAATGACAACGGTGTGTGAATTTTTCAATTACTTCTTTATCAATTATTTATTATCTATTATCCATTATTTACAACATATATAATGGAAAGTGTAAAAAAAAAATTATATACAACCATTTCTTTTAGATCTTCTTCTAAAGAAATATTTTTTTTATCATATACAACCAGGGAAACTTTATGTAGCAACAATCTTCCATAGATAATTCTCTTCAGGTGGTGGTTCTCAGCCAAAGTATCATTTGTAACGAGTATATATAAAATCTTAGGAGAATTGAAAAAAAATGATAATACTATGAAAATAAAAAATAGTTAAAATTTATCTTATTTAATATTTAATAAAGTTGCTGGTCTCTAAATTTTTTCTTGTATAACTGCACAATTACTAAATTATAAACAATGACTAAAAAATATTTTAAGATCCTAACTTCTCTTTACAAATGACTCCATTTTATTCGGTAAAGTATCAAAAGGTTCATGTGTTAATATTCTAACTCTACTCTATGACTATAAGATAGTTAGTGAAGATTTGTCAAGAGATGAATAAAAATAATTTTTTTAATTTTTTTAATGTATTTCTCTTTTTTAATTTATTGTTTATTACGATAGCCATTTATAACTTCAATTAAAAAAACTCTTCTACTATTTCTTTGATCTCACATTAAACTTTATATCACTCTCTTTAAATGCTATCTTAATTTTAGAAAAAAAAAAACAATGACTAGAAATCTAAAATTTAAAAATAAAAATTTTAAGATCGAAGAAATATGTTAATATAATTTATTAGTTATAGACTCATAGTTAATATAGTCAAATAAAATAAATAATTAATTATAGCAGTTTTAAAAACTATCAATCAAAATATATAAAACAAAAATATTAATGCAAATTAAAATAAAATCAATTTATTTATTTCAATAAAATTAAATAATTAATATAATGAATTAATTATACTTAATTTGATCAAATAAATTAATTAATTAATGTATTTAAATAATTAAATTAAAAATAAAATATATTTTTAAAAATATGTCACATTA
>NC_029772.3:2820580-2829847 GCF_000817695.3 Arachis duranensis
TTATCAATAATTATAATATTCTATATTATATTTTTTTAATAATTATTTTGATTCTTTTTTACATCTCTATGAATATTATATATTTTTTAAATACTTTTTTATTCTTTTTTATATAATATTTTAAATATAGTATATTTTTTATTTGTCTCTAATAAATTTATGTGAATAGTTTGAGAGTTATTTGTTAATATTTTATAAATTACTTTCTTGGACTTGAGTTTAATTTGTTTTGCAATGGTGACTTACACATTCCACAATTCAATTATATTCTAGATCTTTTAACTCTTACAAGGATGAATGGAGCAAAACCATTACCACCTCAAATGCTTTTTACCTTAAAACTTGGAGGATCTGAATATTGTGTTTTTTTAGGTGGCAATCCAATATTTAGAGCTGCACATGAATCAGATAATATTTGCATATCCACGGTAATGATTCGCATTCGATCTAAATTTTGCTGATATTATCCGATCTGCAGAGCCATCGGATCGGATTGGATCTGCACTATGGTCGGATTGGATTGCGGATTCGGCAATGATATCCGCGGATTCGATCCGTAAATCTGTATATCCGCACATCACATATAAATAGCATAGTTTAAGAAAGTAAACCCTAATGTGATATGAATTTTAGTGTGTTATTTTATGAATTTTATGATATTTTGTTTTTAATTGTTTATGTTGTACTTCAACTTAGAATAATTAAACTTAAATCTTGTGTTATTATTTTGTTATTGATAATATTTTAGGAGTAAATAGGCTTAAACAGATAAAAAATAAATTTTCTGAATATTTTTTTGTAAAAACAGTCAAACAGAATCTTAAAATAGTTTTTTTTTTTTTAAATTATGCGGATATACCCGAGATCCGATCGGATCCAGCTTAAAAAATTGCGAATATCGTATCCGATCCGATTCGATGAGTGCAATGCGGATCGAATAGAATTTTAGACTATATATCGGTGTGCAGCCCTACCAATATTTTAGAGCATTAGGAAACATACAACAGTGAGCTGTTCTTCTACTAAGTTTACATGCAGAAGCTGAGGTCCTTTGGGTGCAAAAATTGTTGGCTGAGGAGCTTGGTGTTTCTCAAAATGTGGCACCAACAATTTTTTGTATGTGATAATTTCAGCATAGTTTTGCTTGTTAGAAATCTTGTTTTACTTCTTGTATTAGTGTTAAATTTTAGGCTGATGGGTTCACCTGGCCCGTAAGAAATTTTTTTAGTGTTTTTAATTACTCCAAACGCAATTCGCTAGCAAGAAGAGTTTTTTCTATTTTTTAAAAATTCAAAAAAGCATATAGCTAAATACATATACAACAAACAAATAAATAATTACATATAAATCAGTAATTAAATTATAACAGTAAAAATTAATTATATTCATTGTTAATTATTCACAACAAAAATAGTAACATTAAAATGTATCAAGAAATAATTCTTAAGTTTATAAGAGTTATAAAAAGTTATATTGTTATAAATACTGTGTAAGTTATAATATAATCATCTCTTTTTAAGATTTATTTTGATTTTGTTATTAAATTTGTGCTAAAAAAAAATTATAGTTAATATTTATCAATAAACATAACAAATACATCATGCTATACATATGTTCTAACTACTAAAATATATGTATAGCATATTAGCATGATGAATTTGTAGTATTGATTAATAAATATCAACTATAAAATAAAGTTTAATTAATTTAATATAAGATAAAAAAGGTTACAATTTTTTCAAGTAATATCAATTAATTGAATAAAATAGAATAAAAAAATTATATATTGTTTATCCTTTAATTTAAAGCTTTATGTTTTTAAAATTTAAATATTTTTTTAATATTTAAATTTTAACATTTAAAATTAGTTTTTAATTTATATATATATTTAAATTTGAATATAAAATTTAAATATTTTCATAAGATTTACGTGTAGAAGTTAAATTTTTTTAAACAGCTATAACCTATCAAGGATATTTCCACACCCTCAACATATTGCACAAATTTAGTACATATAAAAAATGTCACGTAAAAAATAAAGGTTTAGTTGCAAATTCTCCGGTAAAATTAACCTTTATTAATTATATCAAATAAAATATGAGTGGAAAAAACTCTATTTGTAATATGTTTTTTATAGATATTCTTCAACCTTCTATCATTTAATACCACTTTCTACTTTTCAAAATGAAAAGATTGACATCAAATATCTAACTAAAAAATAGACCAATTTTTTCTTAATATCAAGGTTGAATTTAATATTATATTATAATTCTAAGTTTATCTAATAGCAGTCTCCATATTTTAAAGTCATTCAAAATTAAAAATATGTGTGATATTTATAACAAATAAAATGTAAATAAATAAGATTCAGAGATATCAATAATATATGTAATTTTTGTAGATTTTCTTGATTTTTCTATTATTTAATATTACTTTTTATGTTCTAAAATAAAAAGATTGACATCAAATATAAAATTTTAACTAAAAAATAGAATAAATTTTATCTTAATATCAAAGTGGAATTCAATATTATATTGTAATTTTAAGTTTATCTAATAACCGCCTCTACGTTTTAACGTCATTCAAAGTCCAAAACATATCTGATATCTATAACAAATAAATGTAAATGAAAAAGATTCAAACAGATATCTATAATATATGTAATTTTTGTAGATTTTCTTGATCCTTCTATTATTTAATATACTTTCTATCTTATGAAATAAAAAATTGACATTAAATATAAAATTTTAACTAAAAAATGGACTAAATTTCATCTTAATATCAAAGTTGAATTTAATATTGTATTGTAATTCTAACTAAGTCTATTTAATGAGTACCTTCATGTTCTAAAGTCGTTCAAAGTGTAAAATATACCTCATATCTGTAATAAATAAAATATGAGTGAAAAAATTATATATATCTGTAATATATATAATTTTTTTAAACGTTCTTGATCTTTCTATCACTTAATACTATTCTTTATTTTCTAACATAAAAAGATTGACATCAAATGTAAAATTTTATCTAAAAAATGGACAAAATTTCATCTTAATAATATTAAAGTTGAATTTAATATTGTATTGTAATTCTAAGTCTATCTACTAGCCATTTTCACATTTTAAATCGTTCAAAATTAAAAAAAATACGTAATATCTGTCACAAATAAATGCAATTCTAAGTTTATCTTTTCATATCTTAAATCGTTCAAACGTGATAAGTTTATCTAATAACCGCCTCGACGTTATTTAAAGTCCAAAGCAGACGCGATATCTAATAACCGCCTCAACGTTGTTCAAAATCCAAAGCAAACGTGATATTCGGCGACTGGCGTGAAACTATGTTGGATCTTCTTTTACCCTCTTTCTGCAACATCCTAACTACCCTTATAATTGCACAATGCTTATACTTCCTGCCTTTAATTGGCAACACATTATAATATTTGCCCATATCCACAATTAGCCATGCAAATTCTAGAGGACATAGCTTGTAGCCGCAACCTTTGTCCTTTTTCTTGTGATGCTTTCCATACCTTTAAGTTCAGTAAATTATAAAATTTGATCAAAAATAGTAGAAAACATAGTGTGTATGTACATCCTTTGTGCTTCATAAATATTATAAGAAAAAAAATACAAAAATACCACAGAAAAGAAAATTATCGGTCAATGTGTGCACACTATCCTCAGTTTGGATGAATAAAAGTGTCGACAAATTATTTTTCCAAGACGAGGACATTTATTGTTAGTCTTCATGTAGAGTTTATTTTTTCTTTTTTTTTTTCTTTTTTTTTTAACTTGAAGTGTTGATATATAATAAACATATTTATTGCATGTATCTTGCACTAAAATTATTTTTATTTGGAAGAATGAAATTAAAATAACAAGAATTAAATTATAAATATTTTGGTTATAGAAATTTTGGTGAGCTATCTCAAGAAACCCCCCTCCCCCCTCTTCAAAATTAATCAAATAGAATTATACGAGTAGTTTTTCTATCTAAATAATATGATGATATTGTGTTAATTTAAACCCTCATTATTATTAAATTGGATATAACCTTATTAGAGATGTAATAATTTATGTGTCTTTTTTTATTAATTTAAGTTTTTATAAAAAATAATTTATAACATGATAACAAAATTTCTTTAACAAAAAATCTTATAATTCGATTCTTATCTACCCTAAAAAATAAAAAAAAAATTAAACAAAAGACAAACAAAACAAGTTTATGTAAAAAAAAAAAAAGCTCTTATGTAAAGAGCGCATTAAAAATATTTATAATTATTAATGTGTCTTCTTCTACTCATTTAATATTCAACAAACCTAATTAAGGTGGAAATGAGTCCATATATCTCAGCTAATAGTAGATACAGTGTAAATCGAAATTTAACATGATATTTGATTAGTGGGTCAAGATTCAAGAATAATCATCACCACTTATTTTACTGAGTGGAATTGAAATAATTATGCTTGGGGGGATATCCATACCGGAGGTTACTAAATGAGGGCATCCAAGCCAAAAGAGAATGTAAAATTAAAACCTTTAACAAATAAGAGAAGACTCATCAGAAGAGTGTTCATAAAAATGGTGGTATGGTCAAAAAGATAGTATTCATTATTTACCTTTATTTTCCGTATAAGCTTATGCAATGTGTAATGTCTATATTTTTTGCTTGAATGAACCCCCCCAGCTTCAGGTAATGAACTATGGACATGGAGACAAATGTATGAGGGGGCCTTATAAATTTGAATAATATATTATATATTGTAACATGTTGCCCCATGTTTGGTGCTTTAATTTATTACCTCCATGGATCTTTTTCCCAACAATATCTAAGTTATATAGTTTCACATATAACTTTAATGATTAATATTCATGTAACGAAGTTATGCTTGCTGTTTCATGTTTAAGACTATGTATGTCTATGAACAACTTTGGTTTGTCTATATTAATGATTGGATCCTGCTAGGGAGACAATGGACTATTTGTATAATGTGTACAATGGCTATTAAGTTATGAAATGAACATCCCCTATACTATTTAGAATAACCATCCGAGTACAAGGGATAATAAACATCTTCTCGAAAAATTAGTTTAATTTTTGGGTTCACCAAGGATCAAACTCTTGACTTTTCAGATCTAGCGCTTTAATACCATGTCATGATACCACTCATCCCAAAAGATTCAGCTGATAGAAAAATATAACACTAATAATTATATCTCTAATACTCCATAAACCTCCATTGTACACATTGTATAAATATTTTATTGGCTCTTCATACTTTCCCTTAATGAAAAGGTGACAGAAAACAGTTTGAAGCACTATTGTGTCGCCAATTTTTATTTTGTAGTCCAATTCTACCTACCTCTCTCTCTTCCCTTGTATAAAAACATCAGTTTATCACATGAAAATAAAGTAAAAAAATCAATCATCTTACAATACACAAAAAAATCAATTATTAAATTAATTATTCAAATAAAATATATATTAAAAATAAATTAAATAATATATATATATATATTTATATACATTATATGGAAATGATGAATATGAATTTGTCTAACAAACATAAGCAAAATTTTTACTTAAAGAGTGAACTATTAATATGATACTTGAAAAATTTTGATGCGAAAAGAATCCTAAAAAACACAAAAGACAAATAATCTAACAAATTTTAAAATTTGACCAAGTATTCAAACGTAAAAGCATGACATCACATAAAATAAAAAATACTGATCTGATAATAAAAAGTATTGAGATGACAAATTCAACGAACTCAATTATTATCTAAATTTAATAATTATTTTATTTGAGTGACATAGTAAATTTTTTTTTTCCAATTTAATCGCTTGAACACTAACTTCTCCATTTTAAATGAATTTTTTTTTATTTACTTCCACTTTAAATGATAAACTAAGAATGTATATGTCAACTAAAAATTAAAACTTTTAGTAAAAAAATTGAAAGGCCACAAAAATAACATACTATTTTTGTATTACTCTATCATATGTACAATTTTATGATTTTGTTCTCTTTTATCTTGTCTTTCGAGAATATAAATTATTAGGTTAGTGTTGAGTACCTAGTCATGGCACGAATCTAACCTCAAAATGTATGTTTTCTATAAATAAAAGTTCAAATAAACTTCAACTAATAGTTAAACGGTTGAAATTTGGAATTTAAAAAATTAGAAAGATGTTAACTATAATAAAATAAAAGATTCAAAAGTATTTATAAAGATACTTACAGATGATTTATCAATAGAATTCTTACAATAATAAATAATTAAAATCTATATATATCATTTATTTTCTTAAATTATTATTTAGAGTGAAAATATTTATAACTGAGTAATATGTGGCTTCTCCACATAGGGTGACAGAGATAATTTCACGAGTAATATTCATCTATGCTCATATGAATTTTCTTTCTCGATTCCGCTACGTTACTAACAGCATATCTGCTAACTTCTACCAACTCTTATTTATAATTGTGTTTTATGGAAGTGTGCTTGTGGATGTGTCTAATAAAAATATCTTTTTATAATTGTGTTTAATAGAAGTGTCTTTATAGATATATTTTCTGGATGTGTCTCTTTATATATATATTTAAAATATATTAATTATTAGACACATCTACGAACACACTTCTATAAAACACAAATATAAATAAGAGTTGGCAGAAATTGGCAGATAATATGTTGGTACCCTGTACTTTTTTTTTCTTTTATTGTTTACTCTTATTTTAAATAATAAATTAAGAATGTATATATCATATAAAAATAAAAATTTAATAAAAAAAATTTAAAGGCCACGAAGATAGCATAATATTTTTTTGTTATTCTATCATGTGTACTCTAATTAAGTCTAACGATAAAATTTTATGATTTTTTGTATCTCTTAGTCATAGAAATCAAACCTTAAAACTTATATCTTTTATAAATAAAAGTTTAGATAAACTTCATATAGCTGTTAGACTGTCGAAACTTGAATTTAAAAATAAAAAAGATGTTAAATATAATAAATAAATAAATTCAAAAATATTTATAAAAATATCACTAATCACTTGGGGATAGAACTCTTACAATAATAAATAACTAAGATTAATATATATCTTTTATTTTTTTAAAATTATTATTTGGAGTGTAAATATTTATAATTGAGTATACTTAGTTTTTTTTTTTAATTTTAGGTGGAATATTGAAAAAGATTATTAGAACCAATTAAGTGCTAATTAATTAACTTTCCTTAAACTAAAAAATATAATAATCTTGATTGTGGTTTTTTTCACTGATAATTTCAACTTACGCTCATATGGATTTCTTCTATTGTCTACTCTAATTTTAAATGATAAATTAAGAGTTTATGTGTCATATAAAAATAAAGACCTTGTAAAAGATATTAAAGAATAAAAAGATAGTACATATTTTTACGTTACTCTATCATATATATTCTAACAATAAAATTTTATGATTTTGTTCTTTTTTTATTTTTTAATCATGAAAATGAAATCTCAACATTTATATTTTCTAAAAACAAAGGTTCAGATAAACTTCACAAAGTAGTTGGATGGTTGGAACTTGAAATTTAAAAATAAAAAATATTAAATATAACAAATTAAAAAATTTAAAAATATTTATAAAGATATTCACAAATCATTCACTCATAGAACCTCAAAATAATGAATAATTTTAGATTCATATATATCTTCTTTCGTTTTTTGAATTATTATTTGGAGCGCAAATATCTAGAACTAACTATACTTAATTTTTTGAGTTATAAGTCGGTTATTCAAAAAAATTATTACAGTTCATTGATTTCTTTTAAATAAAAAAACATAATAATCTTGATCGTGGATCTGTGACTTCTCTACATACGCTGATACAAAAAGTCCCAATAGTAATATTCATTCATTATTGTATGAATTTTTTTATTGTCTATTTCCATTTTAAATAATAAATTAAGAGTATATATCATATAAAACTAAAGACCTAATAAAAAATATAATAATCTTGATTGTGGCTTTTTCACTGATAATTTTAATCTACGCTCATATGGATTTCTTCTATTGTCTACTCTGATTTTAAATGATAAATTAAGAGTTTATGTGTCATATAAAAATAAAGACCTTGTAAAAAACATTAAAGAACACAAAGATAGTACATATTTTTACGTTACTCTATATCATGTATATTCTAACAATAAAATTTTATGATTTTGTTCTTTTTTATTTTTTAATCATGAAAATGAAATCTCAACATTTATATTTTTTAAAAACAAAGGTTCAGATAAACTTCACAAAGTAGTTGGATGGTTGGAACTTGAAATTTAAAAATAAAAAAATATTAAATATAACAAATTAAAAAATTAAAAAATATTTATAAAGATATTCACAAATCATTCACTCGTAGAACCTCAAAATAATGAATAATTTTAGATTCATATATATCTTCTTTGGTTTTTTGAATTATTATTTGGAGCGCAAATATCTAGAACTAACTATACTTAATTTTTTGAGTTATAAGTCGGTTATTCAAAAAAATTATTACAGTTCATTGATTTCTTTTAAATAAAAAAACATAATAATCTTGATCGTGGATTTGTGACTTCTCTACATACGTTGATACAAAAAGTCCCAATAGTAATATTCATTCATTATTGTATGAATTTTTTTATTGTCTATTTCCATTTTAAATAATAAATTAAGAGTATATATATCATATAAAAATAAAGACCTAATAAAAAATATAATAATCTTGATTGTGGCTTTTTCACTGATAATTTTAACCTACGCTCATATGGATTTCTTCTATTGTCTACTCTGATTTTAAATGATAAATTAAGAGTTTATGTGTCATATAAAAATAAAGACCTTGTAAAAAACATTAAAGAACACAAAGATAGTACATATTTTTACGTTACTCTATATCATGTATATTCTAACAATAAAATTTTATGATTTTGTTCTTTTTTTATTTTTTAATCATGAAAATGAAATCTCAACATTTATATTTTTTAAAAACAAAGGTTCAAGATAAACTTCACAAAGTAGTTGGATGGTTGGAACTTGAAATTTAAAAATAAAAAAATATTAAATATAACAAATTAAAAAATTTAAAAATATTTATAAAGATATTCACAAATCATTCACTCATAGAACCTCAAAATAATGAATAATTTTAGATTCATATTGTAACACCCTACCACACAGGGCCTTACGCTTAAGTCGTAAAGCAGAGGTGGCAAGGTATTACGACCTCTAAAAGAAAA
>NC_029772.3:2831793-2875448 GCF_000817695.3 Arachis duranensis
AAAGGTTCAGATAAACTTCACAAAGTAGTTGGATGGTTGGAACTTGAAATTTAAAAATAAAAAATATTAAATATAACAAATTAAAAAATTTAAAAATATTTATAAAGATATTCACAAATCATTCACTCATAGAACCTCAAAATAATGAATAATTTTAGATTCATATATATCTTCTTTGGTTTTTTGAATTATTATTTGGAGCGCAAATATCTAGAACTAACTATACTTAATTTGTTGAGTTATAAGTTGGTTATTCAAAAAAATTATTACAGTTCATTGATTTCTTTTAAATAAAAAAACATAATAATCTTGATCGTGGATTTGTGGCTTCTCTACATACGCTGATACAAAAAGTCCCAATAGTAATATTCATTCATTATTGTATGAATTTTTTTATTGTCTATTTCTATTTTAAATAATAAATTAAGAGTATATATATCATATAAAAATAAAGACCTAATAAAAAATATAATAATCTTAATTGTGGCTTTTTCACTGATAATTTCAACCTACGTTCATATGAATTTCTTCTATTGTCTACTCTGATTTTAAATGATAAATTAAGAATTTATGTGTCATATAAAAATAAAGACCTTGTAAAAAACATTAAAGAATACAAAGATTGTACATATTTTTACGTTACTCTATCATGTATATTCTAACTAAAATTTTATGATTTTGTTCTTTTTTTATTTTTTAATCATGAAAATGAAATTTCAACATTTATATTTTTTAAAAATAAAGGTTCAGATAAACTTCACAAAGTAGTTGGATGGTTGGAACTTGAAATTTAAAAATAAAAAATATTAAATATAACAAATTAAAAAATTTAAAAATATTTATAAAGATATTCACAAATCATTCACTTATAGAACCTCAAAATAATAAATAATTTTAGATTCATATATATCTTCTTTCGTTTTTTGAATTATTATTTGGAGCGCAAATATCTAGAATTAACTATACTTAATTTTTTGAGTTATAAGTCGGTTATTCAAAAAAATTATTACAGTTCATTGATTTCTTTTAAATAAAAAAACATAATAATCTTGATCGTGGATTTGTGGCTTCTCTACATACGCTGATACGAAAAGTCCCAATAATAATATTCATTCATTATTGTATGAATTTTTTTATTGTCTATTTTCATTTTAAATAATAAATTAAGAGTATATATATCATATAAAAATAAAGATTTAGTAAAAAATTTTAAAAGTTCCAAACGTAGTACAATATTTTTGTATTATTTTATAACGTGTACTTTAATCATAAGATTCATGATTTTATTCTCTTTTATTTTTTAGCCATGAAAATCAAACTTCAAAACTTATATTTTTTTTCAAATAAAAGTTAAGATAATTTTTTTTTTTAGTGACTGAAATAAATTAAACAAAGAAAAATAAAACAAACAAAATAAGAAACTGCTTAAATAGAGAAGCAGTCCCATTTAAAACTACTCTTAAACTTTATTTAACGAAAAGATATTAAATATAATAGATTAAAAAATTTAAAAATATTTATAAAGTTGAGTTTTTGGTCGAACAAGTTTATTAGAACTAATTAAGAGTTAATTAATTAACTTTTTTTAATTAAAAAAACATAGTAATCTTAATTGTGAATTTTTTTTGAATGATTCTAATAGTAATATTCACCCACGCTTATATGAATTTTTTTTATTGTCTATTCTCATTCTAAATAATAAACCGAGTGTGTATGTCATATAAAAGTAAAGACTTAATGAAAATTTTAAAGAGCACAAAAATAATACAATATTTTTATATTACTCTATCATGTGCTCACTCTAGTAGCGATAAGATTTGATGATTTTTTTTCTTTTATCTTCTGGTCAAGAAAATTAAATCTTAAAATTTATAATTTTTAAAAAGTAAAAGTTTAGATAAACTTCACAAAGTAGTTGTATTGTTGGAACTTGGAACTTGAAATTTAAAAATAAAAATATTAAATATAATAAATTCAAAAATTAAAAATATATATAAAAATACTCATAAATTATTTATTGATAAAACTCTTAAAAATAATGCATAATTTTAAATTCATATATATCTTCTTTGTTTTCTTGAATAATTATTATTTGGAATGTAAATTTTTAAAACTAAGTATATTTAGTTTTCTTGAGTTATAAGTGGTTATCCAAACAAATTATTAGAACCAACTAAGAGCTAATTAACTTCCTTTAAATAAAAAGAAATATAATAATTTTGATTGAAATTTTTCTACCTACTGATGCTTTCAATAGTAATATTCATCAATTTTTATATTGAATTTTTTTATTGTTTATTTTTATTTTAAGTGATAAATTAAGAGTGTATATGTCATATAAAAATAAAGATCTAATAAAAAATTTAAAAAATTTTAAAAGTAGTATAATATTTTTTGTGTTATTCTATTATGTGTATTCTAATTATAAGATTTCATAATTTTATTCTCTTTTATCTTTAGTCAAGGAAATCAAACTTCAAAATTTATATTGTTATGCAAATAAGAATTCAGATAACTTCAAAGAGTAATTAGACGGTTGGAACTTGAAATTTTAAAAAAATATTAAATATAATAGATTAAAAATTTTAAAAATATTCAAAAATTATTTACGGACAGAACTCTTTAAATAATAAATAATTTTATATCTATATATATCTTTTTTATTATCCTGAATTATTGTTTCAAGTGTAAATTTTTAAAATCAAGTAATCATTAAAAAATTTATGTAAGAGTTAGAATGTTGGGACTTGAATTTAAAAATCAGAAAGATATTAAATATAATAAATTAAAAAAATTCAAAAGTATTTACAAAAATACTCACGAATGATTTAGGAAAGAAAATAATCATTAACAAAGCGAGGATAAAAAAGGGATAGGTAGAGAGATTTAACGGAAGTTGTTCTAATAAATAGAGTTGACGATCTTTCCTTTCATGCTAGGAAAAGAATTCTTTTATATAAATGAACTTCTCAAAAGGCTATATAAAAATATGTATATAAACTTTTTTATGTATTTGTACTGAAATACTATTTCAATTGATTAATAAATATACTACTCAAAATTTTTATTTTTAAATTTTTATATCATTTACTGACAGAACTATTACAACAATGAATAACTAAGATCCATATATCTCTCTATTATTTTCTTAAATTATTATTTGGAGTGTAAATATTTATAATGGAGTATACTAAGTTATCTTGGATTTTAGGTGTTATCTGAAAGTTAAAATTTATCAGAATCAATTAAGAGATAATTAATTAATTTTTTTTAAATTAAAAAAATATATCATAATCTCAAGTGTGGCTTTTTTACAGATAGTTTTAACAGTGATATTTACTTACATTTATATAAATTTCTTCTATTATGTATTCTCATTTTAAATGATAAATTAAGAGTTTATATATTGTATAAAAATAAAGATCTAATAAAAAATTTAAAAGGCACTAAAGGTAGTACAATATTTGCGTTATTCTGTCATGTGCACTCTACCGATAAAATTCTATTGAAAATCAAATCTCAAATTCATATTTTTATAAATAAAAGTTTAGATAAACTTTAAATAGTGGTTGAATTATTGAAAATTATGATTTAAAAGTAAAAAAAATATTAAATATAATAGATAAAAAAAATTCAAAAGTATTTATAAAGATGCTCAAAAATTATTTTTTGAAAAAACTCTTAAAATCATGAATAATTTATATTCATATATCTTTTTGTCTTGAATTATTACTTAGAGTTTAAATATTTATAACTAAGTATACTCAGCTTTTTCACGTTTTAGATTAGTTATCCAAAATATTTATTAGAACAAATTAGGAGCTAATTAATTTAACTTAAATAAAAAAATATAATAATCTTGATTATGGTTCTGATACTGATACTGATGATCCAATAGTAATATTCATCTATTCTCATATGAATTTCTTTTATTGTTTATTTTCATTCTAAATAATAAAATAAGAATGTATACCTCATATAGAAATGAAGACCTAGTAAAAAACTTTAAAAATCCAATGGTAACCCAATATTTTTGCATCACTCTATCATGTGTACTCTGACGATAATATTTCATAATTTTGTTCTCTTTTATCTCATAATCATGAAAATTAAACCTCAAAACTTATAAATTTTTAAATAAAAGTTCTGATAAATTTCATGTAGCGGTTGAAATGTTGGGACTTGAATTTAAAAATCAGGAAGATATTAAATAATAAATAAAAAATTCAAAAATATTTATAAAGATAATTGCGAATAATTTCGAAAAAAAAATAATCATTAAAAAAGCAAGAATAAAAAAAGAATAGATGCAGAGACTTAGTGAGAGAGCTGTTACAATAAATAGAGTTGACGACTATTTCTTTTGGGTGAGGAAAAGAATTCTTCTGTACAAATAAATTTTTCAAAAAATAATACAAAAATATGTATATAGATTTATTTATGTATTTATAATGAAATATTATTTCAATTGATTAATAAATACACTACTCAAAATCTTTATTTTTAAATCTTTATATCACTTACTAACAAACTCTTACAATAATGAATAAGTAATATTCATATATATCTCTTTTATTTTCTTGAATTATTATTTAGAGTATAAATATTTATATATCTGAGACCTTTACCAGAATCAATTAAGAGCTAATTAATTAACTTTCTTTGGATTAAAAAAATATAATAATACCAAGTGTGGCTTCTCACACTTAGTTTCAATAGTAATATTTATTCATATCTATATAAATTTTTTCTATTATCTACTCTCATTCTAAATAATAAATTAAGAATGTATATATCATATAAAAATAAAAACCTAATAAAAAATTTAAAGGGTATCAAAGGTAGTACAATGTTTGTGTTACTTTATCATGTGAATTAACGTTAAAATCCTATTGAAAATCAAATCTTAAAATTATATTTTTATACTTCAAAATTATTGAAATTTGAAATTTAAAAATAAAAAATATTAAATATAATAGATAAAAAAATTCAAAAATATTTTATAAAATTACTCAAAAATTAATTTTTGAGAGAAGTCTTAAAATAATAAATAATTTATATTCATATTTTTTTATTGTCTTGAATTATTATTTAGAGTGTAAATATTTATAACTAAGTATAATTAGTTTTCTCAAATTTAATGAATAATTTATATTCATATATTTTTTTATTGTCTTGAATTATTATTTAGAGTGTAAATAATTATAATTAAGTATGCTTAGTTTTCTCAAATTTTAGATAGCTTATTCAAAAAATTTATTAGAATCAATTAAGAACTAATTAATTTAACTTAAACGAAAAAAAATAATCTTGATTATGGCTCTGATACTGATAGTATCTCAAGTGTAGCTTTTTTACGGATAGTTTCAACAGTAATATTTACTCACGTTTATATAAATTTGTTTTATAATTTATTTCCATTTTAAATGATAAATTAAGAATGTATATATCATGTAAAAATAAAGCCCTAATAAAAAATTTAAAGGACACCAAAGATAATACAATGTTTGTGTTACTCTATCATATGCACTCTAACGATAAGATTCTATTGAAAATCAAATCTCAAAATTTATATTTTTATAAATAAAAGTTCATATAAACTTCAAATAGTGGTTGAATTATTGAAAATTGGGATTTAAAAATCAGAAAAATATTAAATATAATAGATAAAAAAATTCAAAAGTATTTATAAAGATGTTCAAAAATTATTTTTTGAGAAAACTCTTAAAATAATGAATAATTTATATTCATATTTTTTTATTGTCTTGAATTATTATTTAGAGTGTAAATATTTATAACTAAATATACTTAGCTTTCTCACGGTTTAGATCGGTTATTCAAAATATTTATTAGAACCAATTAGGAGCTAATTAATTTAACTTAAATAGAAAAAGATAATAATATTGATTATGGCTCTGATATTGATACTGGTGGATCCAATAGTAATATTCATCCATTCTCATATGAATTTCTTTTATTGTTTATTCTCATTCTAAATGATAAAATAAGAATGTATACCTCATATAGAAATGAAGACCTAGTAAAAAACTTTAAAAATTTAATGGTAACCCAGTACTTTTGCGCTACTCTATCATGTGTACTCTGATGATAATATTTCATAATTTTGTTCTCTCTTATCTCATAGTCATGGAAATTAAACCTCAAAACTTATAATTTTTTTAAATAAAAGTTCAAATAAACTTTATGTAGCGGTTGAAATGTTGGGACTTGAATTTAAAAACCAAGGAGATATTAAATATAATAGATAAAAAAATTTAAAAATATCTATAAGATACTCGCTAATAATTTCGGAAAGAAAATAATCATTAAGAAAGCGAGAATAAAAAAGGGATAGATGCAGAAACTCAGTGAGAGCTGTTATAATAAATAGAGTTGACGACCTTTTTTTTTGGGCGAAAAAAAGAATTCTTTTGTACAAATAAAATTTTCAAAAAATTATACAAAAATATGTATATAGATTTATTTATGTATCTATATTAAAATATTATTTCAATTGATTAATAAATATACTACTCGAAATCTTTATTTTTGAATCTTTATATTACTTACTAACAAACTCTTACAATAATAAATAACTAATATTTATATATATCTCTTTTATTTTCTTGAATTATTATTTAGAATGTAAATATTTATAATTAAGTATACTTAGTTTCTTGGGTTTTAAGTTGGTTAATTGAGACCTTTATCAGAATCAATTAAGAGCTAATTAATTAAGTTTTTTTAGATTAAAAAAAATATAATAATATTAAGTGTGGCTTCTCCACAGATAGTTTCAATAGTAATATTTACTCATATCTATATAAATTTTTTCTATTATTTACTCTCATTTTAAATAATAAATTAAGAATGTATATATCATATAAAAATAAAGGCCTAATAAAAAATTCAAAGAATATCAAAGATAGTACAATGTTTATGTTATTCTATCATGTGCACTAATGTTAAAATTCCATTGAAAATCAAATCTTAAAATTATATTTTTATAAATAAAAGTTCAGATAAACTTCAAATGGTGGTTGAATTATTGAAACTTGGGATTTAAAAATAAAAAATAAAAAATATAATAGATAAAAAAATTCAAAAATATTTTATAAAATTACTCAAAATTAGTTTTTGAGAGAACTCTTAAAATAATGAATAATTTATATTCATATATTTTTTTATTGTCTTGACTTACTATTTAGAGTGTAAATATTTATAACTAAGTATGCTTAGTTTTCTCAAATTTAATGAATAATTTATATTCATATATTTTTTTATCGTTTTAAATTATTATTTAGAATGTAAATATTTATAACTAAGTATGCTTAGTTTTCTCAAATTTTAGGTAGCTTATTCAAAAAAATTATTATAATAAATTAAGAGCTAATTAATTTATCTTAAATAAAAAAATAATAATCTTAATTATGGCTCTGATACAATAGTAATATTAATCAATTTTTATATAAATTTCTTTTTTTTTCTCTATTCCCATTTTAAATGATAAAATAAGAGTGTAATACGTCATGTAAAAGTGAAGACCTATTAAAAAAACTTTAAAACCCAAAGGTAGCACAATAATACAATATTTTTGCGTTACTCTATCATCTGTGCTGTAACGATAATATTTCATAATTTTATTTTTTTTATTTCATAGTCATAGAAATTAACCACAAAATTTATAATTCTTGTAAATAAAAGTTCAGATAAATTTCATGCAGTGATTGGAATGTTGGAACTTGAATTTAAAAATCAGAAAGATGTTAAATATAATAGATTAAAAAATTTAAAAGTATTTATAAAGATACTCACGAATAATTTCAAAAAGTAAATAATCATTAAGAAATAAAGCGAGAATAAAAATTAAAAGGGATAGGTGCAGAGACTCAATGAAAGCTGTTTTAATAAATGGAGTTGACGACCTTTTCTTTTGCGCGAAGAAAAGAATCCTTCTATACAAATGAAATTTTCAAAAGACTATACAAAAATATGTGTATGAACTTGTTTGCGCATTTATCCTAAAATACTATTTCAATTGATTAATAAATACATTACTAAAAATCTCTGTTTTTGAGTGCTTATGTCACTTACTGAGAACTCTTACAATAATGAATAACTAATATTCAGATATATATATATTGGCAATAGATAGGATAGGGTAAGGTTTGGGTTCTACTCCAATCTTATTTGCGGGTTAAAAAATATTTTAAAATTCTACTATATTTTGTCCGCGGGTTGAGAATTTATCAACCCTAATCCTACGTGCACCCTAAAGTTCTAAACCCGATCCTGCCCGAATCTATCCGCAAAAAATAAAAAAAATTAAGCAAATATAAAATTCAATCATTTCAAATTTCATAGATATTAATAAAATAAAAAAATTAAGTTCAAATTAAAATTAAAAATCTTATAGAAATTTAACATAAAATTATAAATAATATGATCATCAACTAACTTAGTGGTTATTTCAAGTTTTTATAAGAGGAAGATTGTGGGTTCAATATTCACTTTCTTTACTACATACATAACTTTTACATATATATTATAATATATTAGGGGGTGCGGGTAGGGTATACCTGAACCCGTACCTTACCCTACCCGCGGGTAAATCTGCATTGCACCCTATCCTACTCGTAACGGGTCGGGTAGACAATCCTACCCAAACGGATTAGTCCGAATTTAGTACCTGCGCGGATAGGGTATAGATTGCCAACTCTAGTAGCTTCTTTAGAGATATTTTCAATAGTAATATTCACTCACGTTTATATAAATTTCTTCTATTATCCACTCTCATTCAAAATGATAAATTAAGAATGTATATATCATATAAAAATAAAGACTTAATAAAAAATTTAAAGGACACCAAATTAATACAATGTTTGTTTTACTCTATTATGTATTATGTGCACTCTAATGATAAGATTTTATTAAAAATCAAATCTCAAAATTTATATTTTTATAAATAAAAGTTCAGATAAATTTCAAATAGTGGTTGAATTATTAGAACTTGAAATTAAAAAATAAAAAATATTAAATATAATAGATAAAAAAATTCAAAAGTATTTATAAAGATATTCAAAAATTTGTTTTTGAGAGAACTCTTAAAATAACGAATAATTTATATTCATATATTTTTTTATCGTCATGAATTATTATTTAGAGCGTAAATATTTATAATTAGGAGGATGCTTTAAAAAAGACGCATAAAACGTCTTTTTGTGAAGACACTTATATGTCGCATTATTATTGGACGTATAAATGAACTGGTTATTTTTAAATTTTTTAACAAACTAAAATAAAATCAATTTTTTATAATAATAACAATAAACTTAATTGTTATTAGATTCGGTCGAATCGACTAATTACATAACCCACTGGGTCATAGTTTTTTTTTGTTTTTTTAACAAAAATTAAGGATATATTTGTCTTTATATCAAAAAATTTAAACATGATTGGATTTAGATTGTATAAATCAATCGCATCAAATCAGGTCTAATAATTATAATACGGATAATTGGGTTTATTATTGTTGTTATAATAAACCGATTTTATTCTGGTTTGTTAAAAAATAAATTATTAACCAGTTTAATAAAGATATTCAATAATATCATGACACATGTAAACGCCTTAAAAAAAAGACATTTTTAATATGTTATCGAAGTGGTCTCCTTATAACTAAGTATGCTTAGTTTTCTCAAGTTTAAGGTCGTTTATCCAAAAAATTTATTAGAACTAATTAAGAGCTAATTAATTTAACTTAAATGAACAAAGATACTAATCTTAATTATTGTTAATGTTACAAGTGTAAGGAGTGTTAAAGTTAATGTCACATAAAAAAACAAAAAAATAAAAAATTTATAAAATAAAAAATCCATTAATTTAATATCTTTTTACATAGTCCAACAAATAATATCAAAGCTGATAGTTATAAATTTTTTTATAATTTTTTTTATATTACTCTATCGTGTACACTCTAATAAATTAAAGTTTTATGATTTTGTTCTCTTTTATTTTTTAATTATAGAAATCAAATATCAAAATTGATATTTTTTATAAATAAAAAATTAAATAAACTTCACACAGTGGCTGCACGGATGGATGGTTCCAATAGTAATATTTACCTAATTTCTTTTATGGTCTATTTTCATTTTAAATGGTAAACTAAGAGTGTATATGTCATATATAAATGAAGATCTAATAAAAAATTAAAAAAAAAACAAAAGTAATACAATATTTTTGTGTTACTTTATCATGTATACTCTAATGATAAAATTTCATGAATTTGTTCTCTTTTACCTTTTAGTCATAGAAATCAAATCTCAAAACTTATATTTTTTATCAAAAAAAGTTTAGATAAACTTCACGTATCCATTAGACTGTTGGGACTTTGGGTTTTAAAAATAAAAAAGATGTTAAATATAATAAATTAAAAAATTTAAAAATATTTATAAATATACTCACAAATCATTTATTGACAAAATTTTTACAATAATAAATAATTTAGATTCATAGATATCTTTTTTATTTTCTTAAATTATTATTTGGAGTGTAAAATTTTATTATTGAGTATATTTAGCTTTTTTGAATTTTGGATCAGTTGTGCAAAAAACTTTATCAGAACTAATTAACTTCCCTTAAATTTAAAAGAAATAATAATCTTCTTTGTGGCTTCGCCACGTACAGATGGTTCCAATAATAATATTCATCCACACTCATACATTTCTTTTATTATTTACTCCCACCTTTTAAATGAGAAACTAAGAATATACATTTCATATAAAAATGAAGATCTAATAAAAAGTTTTAAAGACCATAAAGGTAGTACAATATTTTTGTGTTATTCTATTATGTGTATTCTAATTATAAAATTTCATGATTTTATTTTCTTTTACTTTTTAGTCATAAAAATCAAATCTCAAAACTTATATCTTTTTATTAATAAAAGTTTAGATAAACTTCATCTAGCGATTAGATTATTGAGACTTGGGATTTAAAAATAAAAAAGATGTTAAATATAATAGATTAAAAAATTTAAAAGTATGTACTTATAAAGATACTTACAAGATTCTTACAACAATGAATAATTAAGATCCATATATCTCCTTATTATTTAGAGTGTAAATATTTATAATTGAGTAATTCAATAATATATTAGATTAGATATATTTTAAATTTTAATATCATATTAAATTTGAAATTATATAGATGTAAATTCAATTTTAAAAACTAACTCAAAAAATAAAAGATATTCATATATTTATAAACCATCTAAAAATTATGTTTTCAAAAAAATGTAAAATTTGTAAAATATACAAGCTAAGAGCATTTTCATTGTTTGATTTTAGTTTTATTTCATTTTAGATCCTACAAAAAGGTCACATAAATATTTGTGAGATCATATATCATAAAAATTAATTTAAAACTTAATGTGAGGTTTATCATTTCAATGCTTGATTTTATTTTAATTTAAAATTTTAAATTATTTTTTAACTATTTTAAAAATCAGAAAAAAATTAGAATTATGTGATTGTGAGGATTGAGAATTTTGTACATTTAAATTGAAAGAAAAATTAGAATTTTATAAATAACTGAAAAAATTATGTTAAATTAATTTAAATTTATTTTTCTACTAAATTGATAAGAAGATAATAAAAAATAAAATAATAAAATGTAGGAGTATAATTGAATACATATATTTTATTTAAGTATATTTTAATTGAGTATTTGTTGTAATATTATATGAACAACATTACCATAATAACATTCTAATGTTCATTTAATGAATTTAATAGATTATATAAGTAATAATATATCACTGATTTTTCTTTAAAATAATAGGTCTCTCCTTATTAATACGACTATCGTTTTAAAAATAATATCTAATACAAATTTTAATTTTAAATTATTTTAATATTATAAAAATAAAAAATAAAATCTAAAATTGATTTTATTAAAGTTGCTATAACCCTTAGATTTTAAGGGAATACTCATCCACTTATGCAAATTTTAAAAGTAACATTTTTCCCAAACTTATTCTAACATAGCATGTATTCTAACAATAATGTTTGGGGCAAAATAAAAAGACATGGTAGTGGGTAACACACGACAAAGAAAACTACTATAAAATTGACCTTCTGTTTTTCGAGGAAAATGACATTTATTAGGTACTAGACTCTACCAATTATTAAATTTATTCCATGCTGATTGGCTAATAAGGTAGAAATAAATTATAGTCTCCAAGTCCCATAGTGCAATTTCATAAACAAAATAATAATGAACCTAATAAAGAAGAAGCTACTAGCATTGGTGAAAATGAGGCAATGCACTCACATGCCTATCTTGTTGCATGAATTAACAAGTTGTTGATATTTTAGTTGGATCTATTTGAAGCAACCATATTTGTGTATACGAGAAGACTGTTGAATCAAGAAATCATTATCAGGACAGAAGAATATGGTGAGTCTTAAATTCAATTATATTGGGAAAGACATGGGTGTGAAATTTAGGGAATGCATAGTCAAATTTACGTAATGCTTATGATTTGATCGTTGAAATTTTTTTTTTTAATGTACACATCATCATTTAAACCTAAAAATATTTGGGTGAATACTATGGAACTTAAAAGATGGTGCTTATTTACTAAAAATAGTTAAAAGTTATTATTTAATTTAAAAGATATAAAAATAAATAATTTTTAAAAGATCAATTTACTACAAAAAAATAAATTAAATAAAATTTAGACAAAAACTCATAAACACTATAGAATTAGTAAAAATACTTGAATGCAAAAACTAAGCTTATTATATCGGGCAAAATATTTTAAAATGGGATATAACTAGTTAGCATTTTAAACTAAATTATGCAATATATTTAATTAAACAAGTTGTTCATGCCCTATCTCAAATAATAAGTCGGATTCAAATTAAGTTAAAAGACCTAATCAAAAAGATTGACCTTCACCATCTATTCGACTTTTATCAAGAGGTCCGAGTCAATGCTAGTAGGTGCTTAATACTTATCTAAGTGAATAATTGCCTTTTTAATTTTTCCTCCCACTTTTAGAAGAGAGATCTCAACAACCCTAAGATAAAAGGACGGTTATCCACCATTATAAGTGGAACTACTTCAACGGTGATTATTGGCTCGGCTCTTGTAAATATTCTGACACATTCAGATACACCTAAATTTCAATACTATAAACCTACTTAATTCCTTGCTGACTTAGGCATTGAAGTGTCTTGCAGGTACTAACCCCCACTTTTTCCAAATACACAACTTGGATGGCAGCTCTCTGACCACTCTATTGAACGTTTAGAACTCGTAAACAAGTCCAATCCACATTCAGTTTCAGGTAACCTCCGAAATACGAGCAACACTATTTTTTTAAATTGGTTAATCATAATTTTAAAATTATGGGAAGATATAAAACTTAACAGAGTAATGTATCAAATTTCATTATTAATTATTGATTTTGATATGATTGATTAAATTTTATTATTAATTCTTTACAAATTTCATTATCTGTATTTTTTTATAGGAAAATTAATACCAAGACATATTATGTCCGCATGTTTGGCATCAAAATCCTTCTCATTTTAATATTATTAACGATAACGATGATAAAATAAAACTAAACAATGTGAGCCATCTTATTTCATTACGAAATGTAATTTCTATTTGTAACTTCTATTCGAAAAGAAAGATATAATAACTATAAAAGTAATGCTAGAAAATTAATCTTTTCTTCAATCACCATCAATCAACTTTTTTAAAATTATTTTAGTTGTCTTAAATTCTAGATACTAAATCATAAACTCTTAATGCTAAATCCGAAATTATAAATATAAATTCTAATATTAACTAACTAAAAGTTAGATTTATATACTTTCTCTAACTATAAATCTCTTATTTTATGAATGTTTTAATGTTATGTCATAAACTACCTCTTTGAATATAGTATACCATTTGACTCAGACACAAGTAATTATATATTAAAGCGGCGACTTCTTTTTGAACAAATAGTCTTAAGTAATGTCCAACGAGCTATAACTCAAATAACATAATCTTTTCATACTCATTTAGAGGCCGCAAATTCGAGTCTCACTCCTCTCTTTGGAAAAATAAAAATCTTAATTAATGAATGTATGGTGTACAAAAGACAACATAAGAAGTGTATACCAATGCTCTAATGCTTATATACAGGGCTTACAAATGCATGAGACTTATGCATATGTTCTATTATTTACATTCATTTAGAAAAATAGTTCATACCCTTTCCACAAGAACAAAACAGAGAAACCATTTGTGTTTTGATATATGAATTTTATGTGGGTATGGCTCTGATCAGTCCACCAACCGTGTGGGCGCGATTTGAATTCACGTCCTGATAGAATTGGTTCCGAGCTGTGGTTACATGCTACAACCTTCATAGCCTCGTACAAATTTCTTCTTATGCTGTAATTTTATGATACATGAGCTGAATGCTGAGTGAGATAGTAGTCTTCTAAGTAAGAAACATCAGTACACACTGCAATCCATGGAGGAAGGTACAAGATATTTGCATTCTGAAAGGCAAAACCATCAATGGTTGGCAGTGCTAATCCTTTCTTCAGTTCCAAGTTAAGGTACGGTATGACAACAGTTTTCAGAGCCGTTGATATTAATGACTGCAAACATTGACAAAAGATGAAGTGTTAAAAGAAAAAGATTCACGAATGCGTGGATACATTCAAAGATTGAGATTTAAAAGTCATATCGTTGAGAATAGAAATTAGAGTCATCTTTCTAAAACATATGAGATTATGTTAATATGCACTAAACTATGTTCACATTAGTTCCCGAAAGATTATGACGTTGACAATTTAGTCCATAAAAGAAAGAAATTTGTGGTCTCTCAAAGATGAACAATAATTGACAAATATCCCAAAATCTAAGCAGTAGAAGGGGAATTTTGTAAAATATTCATATTTGGAAGCCAAAAGTGGAATTCTTTTTCTTGAGAGCTAAACTGTCAATGTCATAAACTTTTGGGGGTTAAATCAGCAGTTTACTCTATAAAATAACAAATCAAAAGAACAATAAAATGAAATGATAAGAGCATAAAGCATAAACTATGCTGAAATGTCCTTACAATGATTGTTTCAACTAGCAGAGAGGATATACTAGAGAATTTAACGGGACAATTTAATACTTAACAAATTTTAATCACTTAATCAGTCCCTAACATTTTATTTTGTTAGACATATTAATCCTCAATCAAATTTTGGTAAAAGGATACACAAATCAGTTCCTGTTATTATTTAATAAAGACGTAACAGTTTCTAAAATATTTTAAAATTTTCATATCAAGTCTTCTATATAGACGAACAATCTGATATGGGGACTGGTTTGTCTAACAAAATAAAAGTTTGGAGATTGATTTGGTAATTAAAATTTGTTGAAGACTAAAGTATCTGACTAAAAATTTCTTAAGGACTAATTTGAGGTATTACTCTAAAATTTTCAGTATTCAAATGCGCTTGTTTTCATTATCTACACAGTTTATGTTACCATAAATCAAGAGTGTACACAGACAACCACGTTTTACTAACGTTGGATTTTGGAGTAGCTCCTACTTCAATGTTTAAACTCTTATTTTTCATTGTTAGATCCTATTTAGTGTCCAATAAACACCCGTTTTTAAATGTTCAAATAACATTACTCTGTCGTAGAACAATGTAAATAACTAAAACAGAAAAACTAACTAAAAATCAAAGTATTTGGTTCAGCTTCTAAATAATAAATAGCTGAAATCTTACCCAATGATTACATCTATTTTCATTTACCTGAATCAGACTTATGTGCAATTTTCCTATTTTGCTCCATTTCAGGTATGCAGAAAACTCTTCCAATTTGAGCCTACCATTGATTTTGTTTCGTATAATGTCCACAGAACACGAAGCACTAATATCCTGCGGCATAACCAAGAATAATTGCATGTGTTAGAAATCCTTATGTTTCACTGAAATTTCAATTAGGTCCTTATACCTTTGAAGTTTATGAATCACTATAAACAGTCACTTAGAGATTTTGGAGCATTAAATTAACTTCATAGATTAAAAGAAGTTTAAAAATTAAATTCCCTATATTTTGTACAAAAAAAGTTAATTCAAGTTCCTACAGTTTCAACATTTCTAATTAAGTCCTATTCCATAGATCCCTTCGATCTGAAAATTTTGTGAGGAAATACATGTATGGCTGCTTTATGCACAAAATTTCAACACAAGAAAAGGCGATTTATCGTTTAGTATAGGGTTTTTATCACAAATTTTTTAACTAGAGAAACCTAGTTCAAATATGTTTGTGCACTATAAGAACTAAATTAGAAATGTTCAAAGTTCAAACTATAAGAATAAGAGTGAAAATTTTGATATAAGGAATTCATTGCAAACTTCAAAACCACTTGAAAATTAAGCAAAATTATAGGGATTTTGGATCATAATAAGAACAAAATGTGTCTATTGCAATGACAATATTAAGATGAAATTGTGAAAAGTCTGAATTTCAGATAGCTTAATCAGAAAGTTGAAAAGAATGCTTCAAGAATACTATGTGCACTTTTTCCATCAAACTTACCACTGAGATGCAGGCAACAGGTATGACTTCACCAGCTTCAAGAACATCAATCGTTATGTCTACTAAAACAGACGCACGGATATCTTGGTAATCCACTAGTATCACTGGTGGAGAAGATGCAGATATATTAAGCTGCATGTCGTCGTTCGGATACTTTTTGTATAGTTGAGGAACTATGAATCTCCATTCAGCAGTGTTCAAAATGGCCTGATTAGGTAGTTCATCAATAATCATTTGCATACTACCTTCCTGAAACCAAAAAAAAGAAGGGCAATTATCAGCCTACAAAACAATATAAAGAATCAAAACACATTTCATATTATAGAGAAAGAGAAAAAGCTTTTATTTTGTATCATTTAGTTTGTGAAAAATGCTATTTAGACACCAAAAACCAACCACCATATATTTGTGTACAAATACATTTAGTTTTCAATGTATATTTAACTATTTTGTATTTCAATATATATTTTATACAGATGACTAGTTTTTTATGTACATGTAGCATGGTTGTTATTTTATACTAGCAATTACATTTAAAATGTAAAAAACTAGAAGACATCAGGGATTTGCAAAAACAGTGTTAAATCATGAATGGTATGGAGTATAATCTTTCTCTTGCTCTAAGAGAATCTAAGAATTTCTCTGCTCTATAATACAATGTAAAAGAAATTATATAGCTAACTCCACCATGTTAATGGTCATTTTGATTTTTTTCGCACGTTTATGAATTAGTGAATTGGAATACTGTTTGCATCCAAATTTATAGATTTATGAATGCATCAAGAAATTCAAAACAACCATCAACATTGAATGAACGGAGTTCAATGTTTCTTGGCCAACAAAAATGCTTGCAAGTGCCAAATGTCAAAGTTAATTGAAGGATCTTGTGAGCAATCTAAGTTCTTTTCAGCTCAGATAATAATCCTGCTGTTCCAAATCCAGTGATAATTAAAAATTATCAGAGCACCTAACCAAAGGTTTCTAATGCAAACATGGAAAGAGAACCCTTTATTTCACCAACTAAATTTATATATATTTTTGGGATTCATATAAAATCAGACACACAATCTCTATCTTCTGCAGTCTCCAATGTCTGATTCGTCATGGCTTTAACAGAAACTGGCTTATTTATATTGACCAATCTTAGCTTTAGATCATATGTAACAGGTTATATTAATAATAAGATAACATAAATCATACATACAAAGAAACCAAATTGAAAAATAAATAAAAAAGAAAAGAAGTGTGATTGGACTAAAGCCTATAAATAAAAAAAGTCAAGATTTAAACAACTTACCCTGAAGTAAACTAGAGAAGCAGATCTGAACACATTTTCATGGATTGAAACCTTTATCATCTTTGGTAAACCACCACATGCAGAAGAAACCTGTAATCTTTTTTGGTAACGTTGAGGTACTAAAACGACATTTCTCTCTGTGAATAAGCCGTTAATCGCAATTGCAATTGAAGTACTACTCAGGACAGGATTGCCAACGAAAGAAACATTTAGCTCTGCAAAGTTGTCCACAGAGATTTGCTTTGGAAGAGACTGCAATAAAGTGTCAAGCTTCCCTATGCCTTCACTTACTTTATCTGAAATTCCATCTTCAACTGCAGATGCTATGTTCCCTTGAAAAGCATCCACTAAGCTGAAATAAACACATAAAGAGGTTAATGACATAAATCTTCCTAAATGTATATGCGAGCATAATGTGAAGAAATTCTTGCATGCGCCTAGAGGTTGGAGCACATTTAATGTGTGTTCCAGGAACATTCATAACCATTCATTCTTGATTTTCTTTATATATATAAAATTTACATTATACATTAAAATGTATTGTTGTGAATAATCTTGAAACACGGATAAAATGTGCTATGATCATGCAAGAATTTCTCCCTAACAAAAGCTAGGTTCATAAATATCATGAAAAGAAAATTATGTTAACAGAAAGATAGGGATCATTCACTTTAGATATCTTTATGTCTCCAAAAGCCAATGTAAACACCAAATTGAACAAGTAATTCTATGTTCCAAGAAGCAAAATTAATGCTCTAAGAAAGAACATTTGAATAGTATCCATTATCAAGAGAATGGCTTAAGAAGATTGCTTACACTTGGTACAGCCAAGATGCTCCACCTTCCAACTTTATAGACAAATCTCCAACATAACATCCATAATCTAAGAGAATCAACTTAAGAGTTCCTTCTTCATTCCTTAAATCTACTGAAAGCCCCACTTGCATACCTTTAACCTTCCAAATATAGCACAACACAACTTAGTGCGAGTGAGCTAAAATTCTCACAGGTTTTTCACTGTCAAATATATTATTGACACAAAATAACAAAAACACACTAATGTTATTGTTCACCTAGACTAGGAAATGAATTCAGGAATTTTATTTATGCAGTGCACATACATCAAAATAATTTGTAACAAGTCCCATGAACTAGACAGCTATGGTGTAAAATCCCATTCTAAGACTAAAAAAAATTCCATTCTAACCTTCTTTATAGATACCCCAACACAACCAATTCTAACCAAGTTTTAATCAAAATAATCAACTTAAGGTACACAGTTGTTATTTGTTTCAAGGGCAAACCTTTTGAAACCAAGCATAACAAAACCAAGTGAACCACAATTCACACAAGTTGTGTTTGGCAAGTGTCATGTAATGAAAAAGAAGGAAAAAGATCGTTTAAACTGATGAGAGTGGTAAAGTAATAAAGTGAGAGGTCAATTACGATTGAATTTGTAACTTCTATCATGAGCCTACTATCTTAACTGAAGAGTAATTAGACATTTATTTTCTCACTTTACCAACTTCCTCACTTTAGACGAGCTTGATCTGAAAAAGAATATAGGCAATGACGATAGCGACAACTAAAAAGATGTGTCTGTGTCCTTGTCCCTAGTTTTTGAGGTACTAGTTGGTAACTGAGACAAGATACAAATACAGAATCAAAGAGACACAAATATGTGTTTGGGACTAAAACTAGAGACATGAATACAAAAACTACCCTGTCTCAAAACACAGTTTCTGTCTCATTCTGTCTTTGTATTTGTCTCAAAACAAACTCTCCTTTAAACAGGTTTACATCCTTCAATGTTTTGATATTTTTATCTCAAGACAGTTACTAAACAGAGCCTAAACTACCCAATTGCAACAATAGAAAAGAACATAAAAGCATGGTACAAACAATAAACTATAAACATATGTAACATTTCTAGCATTATACCTTCACAGTTGCATTCCCACTATCCGAAATCCCAATTGGGATTAACCAACTGCTACATGAATACCTCCACTTCATAGCCAAATCCGCAGTGGCACCAGAAACAACTAGAAAGATTCCACTCTCTCCACTCACAACAGAAGATGAATTTACTTGAATATCCTTGATCGTAATCTCAGAAAGAACCACTTTAGCATTTCCAATGAAAGGGACTTGAACAGATTTCTCAATCTCTGGCAGCTGAAGCTGAACAATGGAGGCAATACCTTGTTCTATTAGTATATCCTTTGCAAAATCAAGACCCTTGTCAGATATAACTCCAGAGATGAAACCCTCTTTAGTTTGTTGAACATAAGAACTTGTTGGAACTAATAGAAGGGATACAAGCACCAAAAGAATAAAGGGTGCCATGAATTTTTCTCCTGAGAGTGTCTTTTAACACATTGAACTTCGAAACAGAAGCAGCTGCTTATTACAAAGTGTGTAAAAGAATGGATTTTGTGATGTTTATGGAGTTAAAGATGAAAAATTTGAGACCCCCATGTGGTGAAAAATTGGTTATATCTGTTATTGGCGGTGAGCTTGTGAAAGGAATGAACATAAGAGGGAAAATGATGAAGAAGTAGGAGGCAACGTTATTTTATCATTGACCAAATTGAAATACGCAACTTGTGTGGTTCAAAAGTATATTCCTCACATTGAAAACGCATCGTTTATCTCAAGATTCATATTCCACTCATTTCCGTTTATTCTAAATAATATGGATGTATTGTATTTAAAAAATTAGTAATATTTTAGCTCATATTGGATTAGATAAATAATCTATCGTATATATTATATAAAAACTTCATTAGCCCCTAACGGAATTCTTTTATTAAACTACCAAAATGCATCCGAATTATTTTTTGTCCCAGTAAAAATATTTTTGAATTTTGTTATTCTTATATAAAAACATAATAAAAATACTCTATAACAATTCGTTATTAAAACAAGTCTCTTATCATAATTAAATATTTTTGTTATATTTTTAAATACTTTAAAATTATTTTTATCGATAACAAAATTTAAAGATATTTTTGTCTATATCGAGATCATTCGGATGATTATTTTGATTTGCCCACTATTTTATCTTGAGTATTATTATATGGAAGAATAGGGATAAGTGAATTAAAAAAAAAAGTGAATTTGATATCATTTTTACATAAAGAAAAGAAGAAAAGAAAAAGTAAAAAAAAATTGTCTCATGAAATTTTGTATAAAAATAACTAATGTAAATATAATACTTAAAAAGATATATAATACTAAAATTTAACTACATTTGCTGACTAAGATTTAAGAGAGTGATTTCAATTCTACAAGTTTGAGTAGACAAGGAAAATAATTTTTTTGAGAATTTAATATTATAATTATAACAATAATAATTCTAGTGAGTTAACATTGACACTAATTAATATAATGGAATCCAATTATAAAAACATTCAAATTCTATCTTATTCTAACTCAAATTTTGGATTTATTGATAACCATAAATATAAACATGACAAAAGTTAAAGATACGAGTAAGTATTAGATTAAATAGTCAACTTGATGTGCTAATATTTGGTGAGACTTGAATTAAAAGTATTTTTTTCTCTACTTCAAAGAGGATTTAGAAGTGAAAACTAAAATAAGATAGTACCTGATGGTTCGTGTTATTAATGGAGTAGAAGAAGATTAATAAAATATCGATGATGTTACATGAATAAATATTTTTGATAACCAAATTTAGTCAAGTTAGTACAAGTTCGACAAAAAAAGAAAAGAAAAATAAAAATATGCACGACGAAAGAAATTTTTTCTCTTTGTACTTCTTCAGCACATAAATTTTTACACACAACACAGAAAATTTTGCACATATCACAAACTGATAGATATAACATAAAAATTTTTGTACATAATACAAAAATTTATTAATATAGCATACAAATTTTTTATGTGCTATAAAAGAAGAAGGACGATAATGTTAAAGAAAGAAATGCAAAGAAGACGAGGATAACGAGGAGAGGAAAAAGAAGAATTAGTGACATTGTATACGCATGTTCAAAGAAGAAACGCACTATGACTTAGTTGAAGATTTGGTTTAAGAAAACTTATACGCTAGTTTTATGAAATGCTCGTGTGTTAGTAGATCGTTGTTATTATATCTTTTTTAGGTGATTATGAAACCTTTCTTATTTCTGATTGGTCGGTCCTAGTCTTAGCTCCCTGGAAAAGGTACTTTATAGTTTATATACATGTTCGTTTTTTCGTTTTGGTAGAGAATATATGAAGCTCCCTTATCAACTTGTAAATACATGCATTCTTCTGACAAAAAAAATGTTGAGTGAACAATGGCGCTATACAAGCAAACTATGTCCGCAGGAACAAAAGAATAAAAAAACAAAAAACAAAAAAAATCAAAAAGAAAAAAGGAAAAAGAAAATGTGTTGGTTATAATCACTCCATATTCAAGGGCTGAGACATGACTCAATTAAGCTTCAAAATCATTACACAGCTGAACCATACTGAATAAAAAGAAGGGTTAATATAACTAAGCAACTAGAAGAAGAGCTTTCGTAGGGATGCTCTAGATGCAACGTTTGACGGTGAGTTTGAGGACTTAAGGGCAGGGGACGCTGCCTTGCTTTCTTGTCCCTCAGGTACTCTGTCAAGCAGCTTTGCCGCCCTCGGATCCGTTAGTAATGTCTTTTGAAAGGACTGTGAGAAGCCAGTGGCAATGATGGTCACATGAATCTCCCCGTTGTAGCGATCATCGACAACAGCGCCAAATATGATATTGGCAGACGGATCAGCTAAACTTGTCACCACCTATAAATATTAAAAAATGTTTTAAGACATGTGCGCAACAATTTCACAGGATAAAAGAACAAAAAGAAATGATAAAAATGCTCGTTCAACAATGTGCTGAAAAAATTCTGAATTACCTGAGATACTCTATTCACTTCCTGCAGGGTTATGTCTTTTCCACCAGTAATGTTATACACTACCCCAGTGGCTGATTGAATAGATGATCCGATCAAGGGTGCCAAAGTGGCCTGTTCCGCGGCTTCTTCAGCGCGGTTTTTGCTGGAGGAAACACCTACCCCAAGCATTGCAGTTCCAGAGTCTTTCATCACAGCTTTTACATCAGCAAAATCCACATTTACAAGCCCAGGTATCTATAAAAAGAAATACCAGTACACATTATATTAAAAGTGCTAAGGGCTAGGGAGAGAAATCGCTCAAATGGATTGGGAGAAAGAAGGTGGAGAGAGACTCTTTGCAGTCTACCAATCTAGTCGGATGACCAACTTCATACTTTAACATTCCATTTACAAGATAGGAAATACAAATAACTGTTTATGAACAACTCACTGTGATGATGTCCGATATTCCCTGCACTCCTTGACGTAGAACATCATCTGCAAGACGGAAAGCATCCTGAAGAGGTGTATGCTCATCAGCAATGTCAAGAAGACGGTCATTTGGAATCACTATAAGTGTATCCACATTTTTCTGCAGCTTTTCAATGGCTTCTAGTGCCTGAAAGGATGACATCAGAATTTTAACACATCTAAGTGTCCTCAGAGAAGCACAATATCTGGGAATATATAAAAACTAGAAAACAAGAAACTCATCAAATATATGGCTAGTTGACCACAATTCATCCACAACAAATATGACTATAACTCATGAATTGTTGTCTACTATTGCAAATCAAAATAAAAATGGGGGAAAAAGGAGAAAGAGAGGGGAACTTCAAAGGTTTACGGACGTATTTAAGATATTGGTACTAAATATAACTCCCAGCAATCCCAATTGTCCACTTATAATGACATGGATTAAGGAAATTATTAGAAATATCATGATTTTAGATAAAATTGAGTGTAGAATGGTATCCTTAATTATCCAATCTTGAAACTTACTCTCCTTCATATAATAAACTTGTAGAAAATTTAAGTTGCCTGCATTTTCTAAATGGACAACTATTTATGACCAAATAAAATTTTAACAATGTACAATTATTTGGACGCATAATAGCTTCTCCGCAATATAAGCCCAGTAGCCATATTTTGAACTAAGGAAAGAAATGGCACCTGCCTGCAAGGATCTTTTTCGTCCTTCAAAGCTGAAGGGATAGGTAACAACACCTACAGTCAAGTAACCAGCCTCTTTTGATATCCGGGCCACAACCGGGGCAGCACCAGAACCTGTTCCCCCACCCATGCCAGCAGTTACAAAAACTAAATCTGAGCCTTTAAGAGCATTAGCAATGGCTTCTTTCGATTCCTCAGCAGCTTGTTCACCCAAAAGTGGATTCCCACCAGTACCTGCATCTCTATCAAGCAATTCAAATCAGACTTCAAATTCTCCGAAGAATACATAATATGCCAGTTTCAATTGAGCACAGAAGAATCTAATAGGTGTGGAAGGAAAGTGCCTGACCTAATCCGCGTGTAAGAACTTCACCGATTTTAATAGGATTCTCAGCTGCAGATTGCAATAGAGCCTGTGCATCCGTATTTATAGCATAAAAGTCTACACCCTGATAGAAAAAAATTAACAGAATTTAACATTGGCACTCAATTAATAGCAGCAAAACACCAATTATAGCTCGTTGAATAATCATACCATCTTTACCATCATTTGGATATGTATCCAAAATTTGTAACCAAATAAAACATCCATGAATATTTCATTTAAACAATTTAAAAATAAATAACTAAAATGCCACATTAACAGAAATAACAAAATTTGCTTATGGAAATGAATATAAAACAAAACTTTGCAAAAAATTTACTAATTGCACAAGAGAAAGGTTCGGAATTGCACCCAAAGCAAGCCACTAAAATTCCACATATCAGAAACCTAAGAGGAAAAAGAAGACCTATTCACATATACACCATTCTGAATTTAAGGATTTGATAACAATAACAATATCAACAAACAATTGCAATAAAAGTAAAACTATTGGTAAGAAAAAAAATTTAAAAAACTCACGTGTAATCCGCAACCGATCATGCGATTAACGGCATTGTTGCCACCACCACCAACACCAACAACCTTAATCCTGGCGTTGTCAATAGATGCGTAGGAACAGGTGGTGGTCGCGAAACGACGTCGCATGCGTTTGGGGTTCAGAGAAACGCAAGTTCTTTGAGTGAAGGAAGAAGAGTAAGGCAATACATTGTGATATATGGGATTGACGATGGAATAGGAAGAAGATGAAAGCATATCAGTGGGGTTTGAAATTGGAATCATGGCTATTCTTTTTCTTTCTTCCTTTTTTTTTACACTAATTTGAGGTTTAAGGGGTTTTAGGGTTCTTCGGATATGGAAATGGAAAAAGAGTTGGGGGGTTTAGGGTTTTAGGAGAAGTTGAAAATTATGCTTTTCATCTCGAATTTTGTTAGTTAAACAAAGACTTCTGTGAACAATGGATTTTAGAATTGACCAAATAAAAAAAAAAATACTCCACCTCAAATTACTTTATAAACTCTAACATTAAGATATCATCCGCATATTTAGTGAATTGAACATTCATCCATTATTAACTGTAGATGAATAAATCAAATCAAAAGAAATAACTATCCAATTAAGAATTAACATAATCAACCATCTTAATACCTATTAAATTGAATATTCGAAATATCTATCCAATTAAGAATTAACATAATCAACTATCTGTATACTTATTGAATTGAATATCCGAAATATCTATTGTTCACATTGTTTATTATTTTCATTGTTTACCTATGTTTTTTCTAATTAAATTATGTGTGATAACATTATTTTGCCATACCTAATTTAATTAAATGTTTTAAAAATAAAAAATAAATAATAAAATTTAATTATTTTTATTTTGTTCTCAATTTTCTTTTGAAAAAAAAAACTAAAATTAGGAAAAAATAAAATTTTAAAATCTTTTCTTAAAGACTTAAACAACATTTTGGAATTAAGGTAATTTCAATTGGCTTCAAATTCTTTGCCTGAAAACAAAGATGAAAGAAAAAGTATAGGTAATTAGGTAAACAATGAAAATAATAAACATTAATCTGAGTAGGAGATACCCTTAATGGTTGGTTTTATCTAGTGAAATGAATAAGAGATCGCATAACATTATTGATTGCACCTCAGAAACCAGAAAGAAAACATGTTACCATTTCAGAACATACAAAGCAATGTGGTTAGAATATAATAGAATCTATGATAAATAAGTCATTAAGAAAAACTCTGAGAAGCTTACATAATTTTTCCATGAATTTCAGTATTAGCAAAATTAAATACAGGTTTCTATTCTACCCTATGATAATTTCTTCAGCACTAAATAACATACGACACCTCACCAAGTTAAATAAACTTTTTTCACATACAATGATACAAAACAAAAACCAGTACTCCAATTTGTGTTACAAAAATACACCTGCTTCAGCTTTTGGAATAAAGGATAACAAACTTTCACCAAATAATTCATACACTGATGACAGTAATTGTCCTGCATCGATGTCATCCTTCCAGGCTTGAGCGAGAATGGAAGATACCTTCGATTGTTGACCGCCAACCTCTCTCCCCATTGTGTTGTCATTAGATATCTGCCGAGCCATTGATGACACGCCAACATTTGGAACCCCCATCATGGTCGAAAATGCACCTGCTGACCCTTGCATTTGCATGTCAACAGACATGGAGTTCATTGGTACCACACCCCCGGGGCCATCCGTGGCAAGTTTCTTCAATGGAGGTTGCTGCTGCTGCATTAGGTTTTCTGTGCTGGCTTTACGTTTGCCTTCATTAATCGAAAGGTCAAAATATAGAGCATAACTATCACAGTAATGGTTACACTGTAAATATGTAGTTGAAGAAAACATGGGTGCCAAAAAGTCAACTTTTTTCCATGGAGACCTTTCTAGTCATACTAGAGCATAAAGTTGGAAACTCGTGCTTCTAATGCAAACTGCAATTAACTTGTATCTCCTATTTTGGCAATGAAAAGTTTGGACATAAGGGAATTTAACACGTGAAGATTCAAGACATGCAACAAGACTCAGATATCACTTACTTGAATGCATGAGCTATCAATTGAAAGTCCAACGGTAGAATAACACATCTTACAATATTAAGGATTTCAATCCAAGGTTGTGTACTGCGCTTTTCCAAAAATAGTCTTACATTATAGATAATTTTGACTTCTTATTGTTGCTCTAAACCTGTGAAAATTAACACTAATGGTATTGGGTATGTATGTAGCCAAACTCACCTTCGGAGACAAGGTTTTCTTGTTTTGTTGGTGTGTTTGGAATGTGGATAAAATAGAGGATTAAATTTCATGGATGAGATTTGTGTATTTTCACACAAGCTTCGTGTGTTTTGTACTTTTATCAAAAATGTATATTACTAACCTACATAATGAAAACATATTTGTTCATACTATTTTTATTAGTTCATACTTCATACTTATTTCACATAATCTATTTTGAATCATGGGGTATTAACTAGCTGATTTCTAGTAAGATCTGTCGCATTTTCTTTTTACCTACAATACATTTGTTCATTATCTTCTATCAAGAAGAAAATATTTTCCACTATCAGCCCTGCAATTACCCCCCTTCAGTTTGTATTTCTTTCAAGAATTAAAAATTGAAAAGTTAAAATGAGAGGAAACCAAAGCATACAAGATGCATCGAAAGGTATGCACACAAAGTAACTTATCAAATTCATCCATTTAAGAAAGGACATGCATTATTTTGAAACACCAATATAAATCTCATTGCAGCAAAGTGAAGTCATACTTGACATAGCAATCATGGCTTTTCCATTGGGTCTAGAAGAAGCACGTGTTGGAGGAGAGAGCAAATTGCTGAATATTTTGGCCCTTTCATGCATACATTGTCCAACAGCACACTGAAAGGTTTATGACCAAGGTAATTAGCTAAAGAGATGTTTCTGGGAAACAAATATATTAATGCATACCAAAAACAAGGTATATATATATTAAAACGTCACAACTCACCAACAAGGCCCCATATACTTGCCATGCTTCCTGCCTCTTTGTTTCATTTCTCTGTTTCTCTGGTTGCATTTCCGGCTCGAGGAGAAGCAAATATGGCTCAAGGTTTGGAAGTATAAACAAGCGAACCTATTCAAAGCGAAGAAGAATTATGCATCGGTTGGCACAAGTATAACTAGTTCTAAATAAAAAAAAAATGAAGTTCATCCATTTGATCCCATAGATAGAGAAGTAATATTTTGCTGTTGTTGTGCACAACAACATGGATGGTAAAAAGGTATCATGTTCGTATAAAAAGCAGAGCTAAGAAGATACCAGTCTTGATCCAAGAGCTGCTATTCCTTTAATTGCACCATAGTGCTGAGGTAGAGCTTTAGTTGGGTCCAAAAATGCATGAAGAAAAGTCTTTGTCACTCGTGGCTGAAGATTATGATAAACATTCCCAAATCTGTAAAATTTCACAGATTAGGGAAGTGATATTACAAAATAGTAACCTTGTGCACAGGGTCACCCTAACCAGTGCAATGATGAAAGGGTGTAAGAAAAGAATTCATGTTTCTTCCAAGGCACAATCTTAAATTAACAAGTTGCAAAGCATGTCAAGGACCTATCACCTACAGTTCTTCTGGTCATTGACTATTCAATAGAGGCAGTTAACTTGGAGTCATCTAGATATAGTGTTCCATTTGAATCTAATTATATAACTAACAGCTCAACAACAACAAGAAATAGCATTCAAAACCAGAACTATTCAGATCTAAACAATGAAACCATATTGAACAGAGAAACCAAAGTAAGCATTTTATCACTGGACTTTCTAGTTGCTCCTGGTCATTGTACTACGGAATAACTATATACAAATTGGAAAAAAATGTGCAATAATGGTGATCAAGGGGGATAACAATGGCCGGGAACAATCAGTTGAACATTATGTTTAAAGGAGTTCTAATATAGTGGTGATCTAGATCGCCATCGTTTAATAGAAAGAAGGTAACCTTTTGCATATTGAAGCAACAAGATTAACACTGAAGTTCCTAAGCTCCCAGTGATTATCAGATAGTCTGTTTCCAATCCTTTTTGCAACAACACAGGTAATGATAGGTGGCATCAATTGATGTAACTAGCAGAATTAAATGAAAAAGAACAGAATTAGGAAGATACAATAACTAAGAGGACATATAACTGCAGTTATAGCTCAAGGTTCAGGAAGGTATAACTTCCCTTCAGTCTTTGCTTCAGTTAAGCATCCAAAATGGTGTTTGTTATTACTCTATTAATTCATTAAAATAAGGAAAGCTGAACCAGTTCACGATACCATGAGTTTGTCATATTAGCATGGAAGCAATCTTCAGAAGTTGATAAATTACAGATGTGAAGACATTTTCAATAACAGCATACTTACATAAAGCTCTATATGTATGTGAGGATTTTGTAGAATGCTCCGGACAAGACGCATCAAGGCAAATAAAAGTGTTAAATTATGCAAGTTTTGTGCCACCTGTTATGATATTGGGAAAAAATATTAAAGAAGAGTGTTTAAGTCTCTTTTTTAAGATATGACTATATCATTCAAAGGTTAACCAAAAAAGAATGTCCCTGATATAAACTTGTAAGTACCTCATCAGCTACAAAGCGTGAGAAATAAGGAACCAAAGGATGGAGTCCCATGTCTGTTGCCAAGCTAATTAGTGCCCTTCTAAAGGGAATAGAAGCAGGCTTATTTAGAACTAGCTCAGTTATTTTGTCAAAGTAAAGCTGCAGAAGAAGAAAAAACAAAATTGTTGAAGTTTACCAATAAGGGGGAAAAGCAATCAAAACATACCATAAAATAGTGTATACCTGAAGCTCCTTTGTTATTACGTGTTTAACAGGTAATTTAATGTCAACTGGAATCCCATCTTCCTTATACTCAGACGATTTTCTTATTTCTGTGGGAGCTGCAAGTAACATGGTAAAAGCAAAAATGTCAATGCTGCGAAAGTCAAGCCTTTCAATACAACATACAGCAAATCCATTCCCTCTAGGTGAAGCAATCTATATGGATCATACATCATATTTCCTATCATAAATCACATCTATGACAAACCATTTAAACCTAACAAAATAAAAAGTGCTGTTGAAGAGAACAAAATTCAGAGTAGCAGATCATTAATCCAGCAGGTAGGCTTACTAAGTAGCAGATCATTATGAGGCAAATGGTAACCTATTATACAAAAGATGTGACTTCAGTTTAATCACTAGAAAAATACCTTCAACTGGAGCATTCTCAGGAATCGCAGGTTGTACACCTTCAATAGCCAGCCAATGACTGGTAATTGATGTATCAAGCGGAGCTTTTGGTAATGGTGCTTCAATCAGCTATTCAAATAAGGGGAAAATGTAAGAACATAATATTAGGAAGCAATTCAAATACTACTTTCACAATAGCAGCATTTATATACCTAGTAATATCTTACATCTTTAAATTCCACATCTTTGTCATCAATGTAGAACAAATCCTTGTGTCCAGCAGCTCTTTTGAACCGCAGAGGGTCGTTAGAGGTGAAACCATATATTGGCTGATACATAAATATAAAGAACAATAAGCATAATAAGCAAAATGAAAACAAAATCAAATGAAAAGTTTTTTGAACAAGCTGGGTGAAGAAGTGATTTGGCACCAATTATGGTAATTTTAACCTTAACAAAAAGCAAGTCAAGCAGAAGTGTTTTGCCACCCTAACCGTTTTAAAGCAATATCAAAATATGAACCTGCCATACCAACACATGCCTATACTAAGAGACATGGTAATTTCAAAAAAGCATCTCTTAATAGGCGCACTATCAAAGCTTAACATGCTCCAACTTGAGTACCAAACGAAAAGTTTACTGTGTGAAAAAATGTATGATTGTATTGAAGAGTAATCTCACCAAATCAAAACAAGCATAAAAAGATATAAATATTACAAAATTTGAAATGAAAATTAATCACAGAAAGAGTAAAGCAAGGTTACCTCTAAATTTCTCAATGCAAGTGCACTATCAACATCATCTGCTGTAAGAATAGTTCTCTTTGAGTGACGCATGCATTTTATGGACTCCTGTACAATCCAAAATTAACAAGTGCATACGATAGAGGAGGAAAAAAGAAAAGAGAAGAAAAAGGTTCAATTTTAAACGGAGTATTGAAATTGCGCAATTTTGAACAAAACAGGAAGCACATTTTTGCAATAATAATGAAAGAAAACAGAGAGAAAGGGGGGAGGTTTATGAGAGGGACCTGCATGATTTCGCGAATTCGATACTCGAGATCGGGGGCGAGAGCGAAGGCAACATCAGGGGACAGATTCGTGATGCCAATGCTCTGTGCTATCACTTCGATCGTTTCTTTTGGGACCGTGCTCATCTCTCTCTCTCAGATTTCAATGCGAGCAGAGAACGGTTGTAGTTATGAACAAAAAAGCACAATTTGAGAGCAGAAGAAGGTGTGGAATTTGATATCGATAAGCATACGAAGTAGTAACTCAAACTGGGTTCGGTCCTGTAAGGTTTTGTTTCCAATATCCCCGTAAGTATCACGTTCTTTAAGTTTTGCAACTTGATTCAAAGTTACAACTTACATTACATACTTATACCATGGTATTGGGGTAATTTTGTTCCTCCAGGAAGGTTTGGAATTTGGAGAGGTAATTTTGCTTTATTTTTTCAAATATAAATAAAAATGTGTTCATAAAGATAGATTTTTTAAAATAAATATATTAAATTGATTATTTACTTAAAAACATTTAATTTTTTATTATTATTTATAATAATTTAAATATTTTAAATTTCAAAACTTCTAAAACTTTAACGTTTAGACAAAATATAAACTAATTCAATCTAAATCGCGATAGCTTGAATCGGATGAAATTAAAAAATAGATTCAAATCAATTTTATTTAAATAAAATTGAATTAAATAAAAATCAAATTAATATTATCTAAATAATAATAAATTATATCAATTTTAGTTTTAAAATTGATCTAAATTATACTATTTAGAAGTGACAATGGGATATGTGTATTATTATCTTTTTAATATTATAAACGAGATAAATAATAAAAAATATATATCAATTTATTTTAAAGTTATTAATAAAAAGTTTAAAAATTTTATAATAAATATATTGAAAATTTTTTATAAAATAAATAATCTTTTTAAATTGATAATCTTTAGTGATGATTTTGAAAATAAAAATTTTAAGAATGATTTCAATTTTTAATTTTTCACTTACAATCATAAATTCCAAAACAATACTTAACCCATAATCTTACCATATGCTCTAGAAACTTATTTTAGAGTATAAATTTTTTTATTTTTTTAAATAATATTATAAAATATAATATTTTATCATATAATATTTTTCCTCACGAGATAAAAGATTGAAATAAATTATATTTCAAATTTTAGCTAAATCTATTAAAAATTAGTGCTTTTAAGAACATTTACTATTAATTACTTGCATATTGCGCGAGCATTATAATTTGTTTATTTTATAAATAGTGCTTAGATTTATAATAATTTGATTAAGATTTATAAGCATACACATCATAGTTATATATTTATGGATATAAATTTACTAAGTATATATAAAATTAATTTTAATATAAATACATAATGTCATATCAACAAAGATAGTAACCTTTTAAATTGACATCTTTTGGTCATAGTTTAAGCTATGGTTGTCATTTCTTTTTTTCATTGCTACCTTGTATTTCCTTGCATTTTTTTACTTATGTTGTAGGAACGGTTCACTCCAAAATAGTTTTTGGTTAGTTTTTTCCTTTTTGGACGTTTAGCCCCGTTGATAATCAAAAAAGATAGTGACCTTTTATATTAATAGCATAGATGATCATTTAAAAAAAATCAAATATAATTAATCAAATGTATACAATATTTTATACTATTCATTAAAAAATGGGTAAAAAACCTTAATAAGCCAAGTCAAGAATCATGTAACGTAAATAGGCCAAAACGAAAATCTTTTCAGCAATAAGCCAAATCATATTTTTATATAATTCGAACCATGCTGGTTCGAATTCTATTTCTACATAATTCGAACCAGCTTGGTTCGAATTATACACAAACACATGCATACACGTAATTCGAACCAGCTTGGTTCGAATTACACACAGTAATTCATGGTATAATTCGAATTATGCTGCTAAAAAATTAATAATTTATTTAAAAAAATTTATTAAAAAAATTAATAATTTAAAAATTAAAAAAATATATTTTAATAAATTTATTTAAATTATACCACAAAAAAATATTTCATTCTATGCAAAATAATTTAAAAAATGGCTTAAAAGATGTTAGAAATACTATAAAAATTTGTAATGTCCTAATGACTTAGGAATTTGTATGGAATAAAATATTTTCTTTCATTTCTAAATTATTATTGACTATGTAGAGTATTTTATTTAAAATTTGAGTACATGCATGTATTTACCTAAGTTATTATAACATTACAAATTTTTATAGTACTCCTAACCAATTTTTTTAAATTGTTTTGCATAGGATAAAATATTTTTTGTACTATAATTTAAAAAAATTTATTAAAAAAATTTATTAAAAAATATTCATGAACTATTAAAAATGGACAGAAAAGTATTGTATAGAATTCGAATTGATAGCTCATTAATATTTTAAAGAAGTCTCGTAATTAAATATTTTGTTAGCTTTTTTTAACGTATGAAATAAAAATATATTTTTTAATTTTTAAATTATTAATTTTTTAATAAATTTTTTAAATAAATTATTAATTTTTAAACGGCATAATTCGAATTATACTATGAATTACTGTGTGTAATTCGAACCAAGCTGGTTCGAATTATGTGTGCGCGTGTGTTTGTGTGTAATTCGAACCAAGCTGGTTCGAATTATGTGTGTGCGTGTGTTTGTGTGTAATTCGAACCAAGCTGGTTCGAATTACGTGTATGCATGTGTTTGTGTATAATTCGAACCAAGCTGGTTCGAATTATGTAGAAATGGAATTCGAACCATGCTGGTTCGAATTATATAAAAATATAATTTGGCTTATTGCTGAAACGATTTTCGCTTTGGCGTATTTACGTTACATGATTCTTGACTTGGCTTATTTAAATTTTTTACCCTTAAAAAATTAAGTATTTATATAACCAAAACACGAGTATGAAATTCGGATTCAGAAGTACAAAGAAGCTGGAACTGATGAAGCATTAGATTTTGATTGATAGGCAATACGTGGCACTAATATTCTCTTTGCACACGAGCAATCTGTCACATAGGAAGCTCATATTTTTACAAGTAAGAAAACCCAGACATCAACCACTTAGAAAACGAAAATTGAGATACAATGCCATTTCAAGACACCAAGAATCAAAGAAACTTGATTATGCTGTTTCAGTACACACAAGAAGAAAGGAAAAGCTTTATAAGTAGGGTATTTTTGTGTCTACAAATATTTGACCAACAACCATATCACAACCACCAAAACCACTATCCCAACCACTGCTAAAAGCATGCACAAGCAGGAGCAACCACCCTTGGTACGTTTGTTTAAAACTGCCAAGTTCTTCTGGACACGCTGTTAACACAAGATAAACAGAAATGATGAGTTACAACTTACAAAAGAGTGGTGAAATATTGATGTTTCCCTGTTCTAAGAAAAGATATTAGAATTTAGAGGGATTTGGAGCTTTAAAAAGTAAAAGAGAAGATACCATTGGAAAATCAAAAATGGTAGGCATGCATGCAGCCACATAAAATAGAACAAGTTATTTTCATCTAGTTTTGCTCATGCATTTGAAATTTTGAAACACTGGCCAAGGGCATATATTATTTTTTTTTCTTCACATTGTGAAATAATACACAAATTGATTAGTGCTAGAAAAAAAAAGAGTTTTACAATAACCACAAAACCCTACTGGTCCACATTTGACAAAGCATATAATGTAAAGTATATTACATACCAAACAAATATTAAAGACTAACTATATTAAAAAAAAAGAATAATAAAAATAAAAACTTCATACGTCCAATGAAAGTATCCAACAAGGGTCCTATCAACAACTTAACTCTCAGATTTATGCCACCAAAATTAAGGAATTTATAAACATGAAAATATTGACCCTAAAGAGCACAAAGCGGATATTACTATTGCAAGAGCTTAACTGACTGAGCATATTGTAAACTTTGAGAACATTCCATTTTTATATGCCCAAACGGGAGATATGGTTCTAATAAAGTTAAAGGAGTGTTACCCTTAGACGAGAATCTGTAACATCTACATGTTCGTCCAAGTCATCCTAGCACAGGAAGAGAATATTCAATTTTAGAAAGGAAAGGAGAAAATGGTCTGTGAGAAACAAGAAAAAAGAAATTTAACATAGGAAAGTAGCATACAATTAGTCTAGTGTGTAGACTCAGCTCTTCATTCACTGCTAATGCAATGTGCTTTGTACTTACAACAGTCTCCTCCAATTTTTCAAGGCCTTCATCTTGCTCTGCTTGAACACCACTCCCCCAAATCAAGATCTAAATTCCAAATTACAGATTACAGATATTATATTTCAATTTCAAACAATTCAAGTTAAGTAACCTTTCATAATTTGCCTTTGAAGTCCAACGAGTCCACTGTTATCCAGGCCAACAGTTCTGCTCATTGCATCTGGTTTTATTTCAGGACCAAATAAACTATCCCTATTTGCAAAGTTTGACATGTTCAGTGTTGAAGCCATTTGGTTAACTTTTGACCTCAAATTTGTAAGTGTTTCCCTGCGGCGATTCATCTCCTTCTCAGATCTGTGCATCATTGAGAAGTGAAAGCATCAGATATCAATAAAGCAACTTCATCATATAACTTGACACTTTACAGATGAAAAGAAGACAATGAATGACTGATAATACATATTACCTTATGCTATTATCACATAACTTTTACAATGCAACTAAACAAATCTTAAGAAATAAATATTTAAGATCAGGAAAACCCTTAAAAATGTACTGGACAATTGCAGTACAGTATTTCAGGTCCTAGTTTCTTTGCTGTAATAGCAAGATCTTCCTTAATTAGCATAAACAACAGCCGAACACTCACTTTCCAGGGACTTTAGATAAAAGGGATTGCAAGCTATCAAGTCTGGTCCCTAAGATAGTAATCTTCCTTCTTATAGCAGATGCATGACGCTGAGCTTCTGGTCCAGATGTGGATAATGAACTCCGCTCAGAAATCATGCCATTGATATCATCGGCGAGTTTCACTGCTTCATTATATTCCTTCATCCATGAGTCTGATGACGATGCCATTGGTCTGAAAATAAGTGAAATGGAATAAAAAGTCATTGCCAGACGATTTTTATTGAATAAATCATCAGCGAAAATTCATTTATTCTAATAAGATAATTAACCTTTTCAGCCCTCACTGTTAACAAATATTAAAGTTTAACCGTTAAGAGAACCTTGTAAAACCAATACCTTCATACATATCAAAATATGTCAAGTTATAGTTACGCCCACTTTTTTTAATTTAACACTCTTAGCTTCCTACCTACTCAGCTGCCTCAGGGCAAGCACTCAGCACTCAAATATATATATGAGATGTTCCCTTTGCATACATCACACCAAATGTAAAAGGGCTTTCCACTCACTAGAAATATATACGGCCAACTAATATTTTGGAGATCATAATTCATGTGCCAACAACATTGACTGAGAAGTTATGCATGGTTTTTCCCCAGCTAAAGAAACTTACTAAGATAGAGAGAAAGAAACATTACACTACATACGGGTATCTTATACTTTTGCATACCTGATAAACACCAGTGCAGGCACGCACATAGAGGGAACAAAACAATAAACAATGTTGGCGGAAAAAGATACATTGGAAGAAACAATTGCTGGAAAATAGCAAAATCCTTAATAATTCATCCTGAGTTTTAGCCCTCAAAAGTCCAAAGAGCCACACTTTGGACCGAATGAAGAAAAAACAAAAAGGAAAAAGAGTGGCCAAAAACATGTCACAAACAAACAGAATAGCAACCAGGGTTTTCTTCCCATATGGGTGTGCGTCCTACTTGCCAAAACATTTGAACAATTGATAAAACAAACATTGAAAGCAGTAAAAATTAAAACCTTTCATCTTGTAACAAGTGCACCCATTAGCTAATCCCATCACATGTTCCCTCATTTTCCACCATTATATCTCTACAAACAATTAGTCAACCGTCACATTTAGCAGCACTCCGGCAACCCAGTACCATCACCCACATAATTCTTACCCCGATCAAACTTTCAATTCTCCACAGAAATGGTGACTAATTCCCTCAGCAACAGTTCCCTCAATTTCAAATCCAAACCACGGTTGCTGTGAACCTCGGAATTTCCAAGCATTTTATTTTATGTTCTTTTAAAAAAAATCAAGTAATAACAAACAGCACAAAGAATCCTTTAAGCTCATCTCATGATCACAGAACAGGGACAACAAAATCACAAAATTCACCCGGCATTGGATACAAATAAACATAACAAACTCAAACATCAAAATTTCACAAAATACATGATTCCTAAAGAAATTTCAAAACACACATCAAAATCAGACACGAAAACACGAAATCCCGGCGAATTAAAGGTCATCCAGCAGCGCTCAAATTACAATTCAGAAAAATTGAAGAGAAAATCGAATTTGACAAAACTATGAAAGGATCGTAAAGGGAACTCGCTTATACCTACTAAATTTGGGACGAATTATAAGTAGGGTTTCGGAATTAAGAGGAAGGAATCGGGTTTTCTTCCGATGGAGGGTGATGGATACGACGTCGTTTCTCGGGAAGATGGCGATGTACAAAGGAAAGTAGCGTACAAGAGCGGCACCAGGAAGGAGCACTAAAGCGTAACCGTTTCGTCGGACAGAGTCGTCGTCTACGTCGCGATGTTAAGAAAGCCGAAAAGGTCGTTCTGCACAGCGTCGTTTTTGGTGTCCACCCCACTTGCGTTACGCTGATTGTTGTATTGTGTATGTGTTTGTCTTTTACTCCATTACCCCCGGGTGCTTGCTTGCTTAGGTGGAACTAAATCAGTATTTGTTAAAAATAAAAACAAAAAATGAATTGATTTTCACTTTCAAATAGACCATAAATCTATTATACATCACTAATTTTATAATTAAAATGTTATATATCACTTTTTTTATTATAATTGAAATTATATCTTTTTTTATAAAATTTAAAAATTTTCTCCTCCTCTTTACTAATTTTATGACCAAATTATAGCACATATCATTTTTTCATTCTTCCTCTCTATTGCTCTATCTCTCTCATTCCTTTAACCACATTATCTCTTTTATATATCATTATTAATAACTAATTATAAATTTGACAATCAAAATATACAACATAATATTTTTTAATTGTATTAAATTAAAATTAAAATTAAAATATAACTATATTATATATTACATATTACTATCTATTTTAAGAGAAAAGTTCTGCATACAAGTCATTAGGGCTTGTATGCTTTATAAGTTAATTAACAAATAAACCCCAAAAACATGATACAAGGTCTACGTTCTTCTTCTTCTTCCTCTTCCTCTTCTTCTTCTTCTTTTCTTTCGTTTCTTGCCTTCTCTTTCTCCTTCTTCTTCTTCTTCTTGTTGCACGTTCTTCTTCCTCTTCCTCTTCTTCTTCTTCTTCTTTGCTTTCGTTTCTTGCTTTCTCTTTCTCGTTCTTCTTCTTCTTGCACGTTCTTCTTCCTCTTCCTCTTCTTATTCTTTTCTTTCGTTTCTTGCCTTCTCTTTCTCCTTCTTCTTCTTCTTGCTGCACGTTCTTCTTCCTCTTTCTGTTCTTCTTCTTCATTTACGTGCTTTTCTCTTTGTTTTCTTTCTTCGTTATTCTCGATTTCTATTTTTTTTACATCAAGCTCTGAAATCGTTTTTGAAGAAAAAGAAGCAGCAGAAGATGAGAAGGAGAAAGAGAAAGAGTTCTGAAATATGCATAAGGTGCACTTCAACGAATTTTGGGTGTATTTCTTAAATCTTTTTGGTGTATTTTTGTAATCCTTTGGGTGTATTTCTGTAATTCTTTGTGTGTATTTCTATAATCATTGGGTGAATTCTTGTAACCGTTTGGGTGTATTTCTATAATCCTTTGGGTGTATTTCTGTAATCATTGGGGTGTATTTTTGTAATCGTTTGGGTGTATTTCTGAAGTTCCATTATCTTCAAATTTGGCAAGAAAATTGTTTTCATGGAGGAAGAAGAAGAAGAGTCGTTCATAATGCATGGTGAGTAGCGCGCTTTAGAAACAGGAAGTTGTTGAATAACGTGCGTTTTATTTACTCTTGAATGTGGAAGTGTGTAATGCGTTAATTAAGTGTAATGCATGTGTTTTATTGGACTTGTAAGACTTGTAAGCCAAAAAGACTTGTATGTGTAACATGCCTACTATTTTAATAACCAAATATGTCACATCTCTTATTAAAATTAAGAGAAAATATTTTTCTTCAAGATTAATAAATTTCCTTCCTAAATTCTCTCATCTGTCTCTTTTCTTTTTTCTATTTCTCTCTGGCCCTCTCACTTTATATATAATTTATATTTTATATTTTATATTAGTAATTTGACAAATCAAAATGTGTCATCCGATATGTTTTTATTACAATTAAAATAAAGAGTATTTATCCATTTTAGTCCTCAAAGAATTTTGGACCCGACACTTTAGTCTCCAACTAAAATTAATTACTTGATTGGTTCCTAACAATTAATTCCGTAAGTTACTTATGTCTTCGGCTCCGTCAATTCTACCAGAAGACAATGTTGGTGATAAACATTCAATCAATAAGAAAAATATTTCTGCATGCATAAGGACTCAATTGAATACATTAACAATTAAGTGAATCAAAATGAGTAACTCCACTTAACCGAGCAAAATGTTGGTGTTGTTAGTGATGATTATAACGAAAGAAGAAGGAATCTGCGTGCGCGAAGAAGCAGCAGAAGAAGAACCTACGTGCCCGAATTTTAAAGAAAAAGATGAGGAGAAAGAGGAGGAGAAATACTATTCTTGTTGATTGAAAGTTGATCACCATTTATTCACCACATGAAAATTGTTCGGTTCGGTGGCCTTTGTGATTTTGATTCACCAAATGAATGTTGTTCGGTTCGGTGGCCTCCTTTTACTTTGTTCAGTGTTTAAGATTATTGTGATAGCGTGCATCAATTATTTCCTAGCTCTCTCAACGTAATAACCTCATTCAACTTATTTGAAGTTGAATCATTCATTGTTTCCATTCAAAAGTGTAGAACGACGGAGCTTATTACGTTGAATTCAATGTAAATCAATAATGAAGAATGCGAACAGAGAAGAAGAAGAAGAAGAAGAAGAACGAAAACGCGAGAAAAGAACAAGGTTTACGTTATATGAGGCGCGCGTATAACAAACGCGTAAGGAGGTTGGGGAGGCGCGTCTGATTGAAGTTACTTGGATAGCTTGGATGAAAAAATTACATGGATGTAGAGCTTTTTTGATAAATTTTTTAAAACTTCGATCCACTTTGTCCTGACAGTATAGATTATGCATAGTACAAAAGATTTATAGAATCAAACTACTTTTAAAAAAAAAGTCATAAGTTGACAAAAGTCTCGGACTAAGAAGACCAAGGTCTCTCTGTAAATAAAAAATTATATAATAAGATTTTTAATTATTATTTTTATATGAAAAAGTATAATTAGGTGTTAAGTCTCTTGCATAAAAAATATAATTAGATGTTAGCATAAAAAATTATATTGATAGTTATAAAATTAACTCAAAATTAATTTTTTTAAACAATCAAATCGTGATTCTAACTTTTAATTATAACATTAGTATTCTCTCCAAATTATATGTAATATATATTTGAAAGAAGAGAAATGAAAATATAGATTAAAAAGAAAAGCGGTAAAAATTTAAAACTAAGTAAAAAACAAAAAAAAAATATGTATTTAATAATTTTATTTGAATTATACTATTTTTTAATTTTATTTTTTTGGAAGAAAAAAATTATTTTAATTATAATAAAAAATATCGGATGACGTCAAATTACTAATATAAAATTTAAATTATATATAGAGTGAAAATAGTAGAGAGAAATAGGAAAATGGAGAGAGGTAGACGAGAGAATTTAGGAAGGGAGTTTATTAATTTTGGAAGAAAATATTTTCTCTCAATTTTAATAAGAGAATGTCATGTGATACATTTGGTTATTAAATAAGATAGTAATATATAATATATAATATAGATATATTTTAATTTCAATTTTAATTTTAATATTTTAATTTTAATGCAATTAAAGGATGTCAAGTTGCACATTTTGATTGTCAAATTCGTAATTAGTCATTGATAATGATATATAAAAGAGATAGAATGGTTGAAGATATAAGAGAGATAGAAAAAGAAAGAGGGAGGAAGGAAGAACTCTTTAATTTTGGAGAAAAATATTTGATTTTAATTACAATGAGGGAGTGACATGTGACACATTTTGGTTGTAAAATTAGTAGAGAGAAAGGGAGAAGTCCTTAATTTTGGATGGAATGATTTGATTTCAATTATAATGAGGGAGTGGCATGTGACACATCTTGGTTGGAAAATTAGAAAGGAGGATGGGAGAATTCCTTAATTTTGGAGGGAAAGATTTGATTTCAATTACAATAAAAAAGTGACATGTGGCACATTTTGGTTGTAAAATTAGAAATATGTAATAGATTACTTTTAATTAGTATTAATGTTAATTACTGAAAATCGGATCGGACCAGCCAGTCGAAGCGGTCCAACCGCGAATCAGACACTAATACGATTCGGTTTAAAGTTAAAAACCATCGATCTAAAAATTGTTTGCAAACTATTAAATCGGCCAATTTCTGACCAGTCAAACCGAATCGAAACCCGGTGGATTCTCATAAAACGTGGTCGTTTCAATCCACAATAGTTTTCCAGCCTCCCTAAAGCCATTCTCATTCCTGATTCCTCTCTCCTCTCTCGCATAAAAAAGACGCAAAAAGACACAACAGTTGAGCTTTAGAAAATTACGTCGAGTATCCGACCTAAAAATGACTCTTTCGACTTCTAAGTTGCTTGAGTCCAACCTATTAAAAGCTCGGTCTCAAGTAGGGGCACTGTTATACCTTGGACCAAAACATAGCCAAACTCAAAAGTAAAGCCCATTTCATATAAATGGGTCTCAACGGCTCCCATGTAACCTATTAGAAGTCGGGTGCGACAACAGTATCCCAAGCTCTACTTATCTAAATAAGTAACTAACTCCTATAATCTCTCTCCTACTTCTAGAAGGAAAATCTCAACAACCTCCAATAAAGGGAACGGTTATCCACCATCAAATGTAGAACTACTCCAAAGGGTGGTTACAAACTCTACAATTATAAATGCCCTAATTCTCTTAGGTATATTCAAGATCCAATATACCAAAAACCTGCTTAAACCCTTACTAACTTAAGTATAGAGTCTTTTGCAGGTAGAAGTGGCAAACAGGCCAAAACTAGCTAGGTCAGCCCTCGTAACCCGTAAAAAAAGGCGATCTGGGGTGAAAATTTGAAATCCTCAAAATTAAAAACCCGCCTAACCCGCACCGCATAATTCGTGGGCTTCGGCGGGGAGGGGCGGGCCATCCTTTTTTTTTGTTCCTATAATATTATTTATCTACACGAAGATGAAGATGATAATTGATGACGTTCTAATTATATGTTTTATCACTTTATGTTTGATTGATTATAAACTTGAAGTGTTTTATGTTTGATTGATTATAAATTTGAAGATGTTCAATTAGATGTTTTGGACAATAATGTTTGTTTTGCTTTGGACAATGTTGGTTTTATTATTTTGTTTCAAAAAATTTGGTTTATGATTACATTTATTACATATTTATAATTATAAATACTTTAATGTTTGTGAATTTAAAAATTATAATTTTTTATATTTTTAGAAATTATAAATTTATTGAAATGGTTGTGAAGTTATATACATTATTTAATATTTAATGGTTTATAAAATAAAGATTTAGCGAGTTTGCCCCGCCAACCCGCCGTCAGGCGGGGACAGGGAGGAATTTACGACCCCTCACTAAGCAGAGTGGGACGGGCTGGCTTTTGGCGAGGCGGGACGAGGCGGACTTCCTCGTTTGCCACTTCTACTTGTAAGTACCACCTTTAATTCCTCACAAGGAAAAATTTAAAACTAAAAAATACTGAAATAAAAGTAAAAGAATAAAAATATAAACCGATTAAATCTAAAGATAACTTATATTGATAAATCGACAATTTTTTAAAAGAAAAAAACTATTAACACTGATATTTGCAATATTAGATAAACAAGTTTCAAGTATGTTAAGAAGGTGAGCCTTATTTTTCTAAAAATGATGTTATATACATAGCTTCTAAATGCACCCAACAAAGTAAAAAAGTTCGACCTGCATAGTTCAACAATTGAGGGTGTTATTCAAATCTTATTAACATTCTTGTATATTTACAATTGTTAATTGTAGCTTTGATCCTATGAATTATGTTTAATATTTGCTTATCTTTTGTTTTAATGTTGTTCCGTGATTCTTGAGTCGGTCGGTTGTGAAGTGTTAGAATGCGGATCAAAACTATCAGTGGGTTGTCGGTTGGTTGGTGGGTGAAGTCATCTATAAAGACATTTCAATGTTTAAATTAGTGTCCATACAATAAGACGGCTAGTATTGAGATAATGATGACATACTCGAAAAGAGGTAGGAGGCCATGACCCTCCAACTA
>NC_029772.3:2875833-2886489 GCF_000817695.3 Arachis duranensis
CCCCTAACATCTTTTTTCAAGATTCGCCACTAGTAAATCCCTTTCTCTTATTTTTATACGATTGGGTAGGTCTCCCTTTTTTCAGGCCCAACTTTGATTTCTACCAGCAACTAGCTGTCAGAATCACGAGTTACGTGAAGGACATTGCCTGTATAGCCTGTTAGATTGAGCCAAAACAAGCGCATTGTAGCATTGTAACATCTTATCACATAGAAGTTTACGCTTAAGTCATAAAACAGAGGTGACGAGGTATTAAGATATCTAAAAGTAAATTACGTACATAAATATAGTTAAAAAAATTCATATCTAGAAACCTTAAAGAATAAACTAAACAAAAGCGAAAACAGAAAATTGTGTCACACTCGAAAGGTTAATCGTAAAACGGATATGTGAGATCAAAAGAAGGCTAAAAACATAATATACATATCAGAATTTCAAAACACAAATATCAAACTCTAGACTCGACCTATGAACTGTGAAATGTGAAGCTAAGGCCAGCCAGAGTATACATATATATACATAACCGAAAGTTTTTTCGAAAAACATAAATAAAACACCTGTTTCTCCAAAAGTAACCTCTAAGAGGGCAAAATACAAAATATAACATGCGAAAATTCTAAGCCTAAAACAAAATATAACAGCCCAAAAGATAGTTGTTTGCTTGTGAGGAGGGCTCCAAACGCTCAACGATGTACCTCTCGACCTGCATCTGAAAAACAATAGAATATATATGGAATGAGAACCGAAAGTTCTCAGCATGGTAAAGGTGCCCACATAGTTAATATAAAATGTCTCGGAAAAGCCAGATGCATTTCTAGAATTTCAACATTCAGATTTCAGTTTAAAGATCCGACTAAACCAGAAATTAAGTTATCTAAAATATTCAATTTCTAAATCCAACTTTAACTTAATACTTCATTTTCTGTCTCCTCCATTTCTCCGAATCACCGGTGGAACAACCCCCTTCACACCTCCGCCAAGAGGAGTCTCTCAGAAAATAGAGATGCAATTACAGCAAGTAGAACAAGTAGGAGATAAGCAGAGTTAAGTAATTAAGCAAACTAAAACAACGCATACTCAAATAAAACATACAAATGCACATGATGTATGCCTATCCTATGGATAATGAGTCTCATCTGACAGTTATATAGTCAACCCGACATGTCCTGGTGATTAACCATTGGACAGTCCCTATGTGCGCGCATCCCCAAGCTCAAAAATAATATCCATGGAGTCAAATTATAAACTCAATAATATAATATTCCATGGAGTCAAACTCCAAACTCAAATATATATATAGAGGAACCCGAGGAGTTAAAGTGCCCAGTCAAAAATTCATACTCAAAACTTAATTCATTCTTTTCTAAATAAATCAATTTTAAAGCGTAATCATTTTCTTAATAACTCAAAATCAAATCATAAAATCCTTAAACCCAAATCTTTTTAAATAATCACTTCAAACGAAACCTCCAATTTTCATAAAAACTTCGGCAACATCTCCTCTAAAACTTAGACTTTTGCCACCCTTCAAGAGTCCCAACGACCAAATCAAACACCTCTCAGTCATTCAAATCATTCCTAGTATCAAATTATTTCCAAATCAAACCAATTCCAATATTAAATCTTTTTCAAGAAAACAACCAACTCTAATAGCGAACCGTTTTTAAAATTGAATCACCCATCACATACCATATACACAATTCCAATAATTTATTCAGTTCATTCCTATCTTAAGGTCTTCTAACCTAAATTTTCACGTGACATTAAACATTACCTACAAGAAACCAAAACCATACTTTAGCCGATTCCTCCCAAAGCTCGGAACACCTAAAAAATCTATTTTTTCATAAGTCCCAAGTTTGCAAACGTCAATTCCTCAAGTTCAATCACCTGGATTTCGTTCCAAACCGCCCAATTGAACTTCAAGTCAAGCAGAACACAATCTATTTCACACAATATCATTATAATCATCATGGGATTCACTAATTCAATGACTCACAAGGGTTTAATAGTTTCTTACTTTACCCACAGATTAATTAAACAAAAACCCAGTGATTATCTGCTACTAGAATTCACCTAAACCATCAAAATTATTCAATTCCTCAATACCCAAACTCAAATCACGAAATTGAGGAGAGAGAAATGGATGAGAAATGCAAATTCCTCACCGCTTTGTTCGAATAGAATTGAAGAGAATTCCAAGACGAACATGTGGCCGCTAACGACTCGTCAATCAGAGCTCCAAATTAAAAGTTACGGACGATTGAATTTCGAAGACGTTATGGTTCTTTTCTCTTTAGGTGAATCTCTCCTCAGCGTATTTCATATAAGAGAAGAAAGCTCATTTTCGGTGGTTTATAAGTTGGGTTTTGGGTCTAGTTTGGATTCAATTTAACTGGTTTGATTTGTTGGTTCGGTTTTAGACTAAAATCTTTAAAATTAGTGTCAAAATTCGTATTTTTAATATTTCTACTTTTCTAAATTATAAAATTTAATTTTCTTAATTTCTTTGAATAATTAATTCATTAACTAATTATTTATTAATTTTGCAGTGTTTACACGCATACTTTGTCTCTAAACTAACCAAGTACCATTCCTACTTTCCTATGAAATTAGACTATCATCCCCTCCATGGCAGATCAAGTCAACCAAATGTGTAATGTGTGAAATCGTCAGCTTACTCAACCTGGAATACAACAGAACATATAGAAGTATAAGCATTATGAGAATTCTTGATAGTTCTAAACAAGCATGTGCCACCATGTAAACTCCAACTGCCTTAGATTTTACACTCTTAAAACGTTTTCGTATCAAAGGTAAAATTCTTGATTATCCTAAGGGAGATGAAATCAAGCAATCACATCTATGTACCAGTTGAAGGCTCTTTACAATCAGAACCTTCACTCACAAGCCCTTAAGTCAACTAGAAAGTTTAATAAGATTAAGAATAACCTATTTACCTTAATCACAAGTCATTAAATAAATTAACCTGGAAAAGATTATAGAATGGACAAAAGAATTTCTTCTTCGACCACACAAGATTTAAGACGGGGAATAAAAAAGAAAGCAAAGGCAAGTTTTTCTCTATGAAACAACAATGCTTCTACAACAAAAATTTCACAAAAGAAAGTCCATCCCATCACTAACTTGAATAGCTATTAGCTAAATAAAAATCTTGAATTAGAATGAATACATATTAAGCATGGATGTAATTTGAGTACAGAAAAGTGAAAAGAAAAACAAAGTTAAATTTCCAACATTCACTTTAAGGATGAACAAGTTTGGAAGCATAACGATGAAATTGAATCTTAGTACATAAAAGGACAGCAATAAGGAATCGAATAAGTGTGTTCTTGGTATTTAGTTCTAGTATGTTCACAGTGTCACTCAATATTGCAAATCAGAAACAATCAAATAATGTTATCCAAAGCTTCTACACAAGTATTTGATAAGACTCTCACATGAGAACACATCTATCAATTTTTTTCATAATATATCCTATTCTTGAAGAACACCATGGAAACAAGTAAGAAATAATTCATAACAGCTTTAATTTAGTCAGACACATTCACACAAATGACAGAGATGGTTTTTATCAAAGTAAAAAATAATAAAGAAAAGACAGGGATGGTTCGTATACATACCAGAAGGGAATATGTCTGAGTCTTTAATTTCAATTCGGCACATGTTGGATCCCCTTGGGATGGCACACAATTCTTTAGTGATATTGTATTTTTTCTTGCTCTTGTCCTTTTCATTCTTAAGCGAATCAAGATTAACAGTAACTGTTTGCAAAACAATCCCACTTTTTAAGATATAGGCAATGAATCCCAGCTCATCTTTAGAACCTTTATATCCTTTGAATTCAATTTTTGTCAACTGTGATGCAAGACAATCAGGAACACAAGTAGGGGGTGTCCAGCTGCTAGAATTGCCAGTTGGCTCAATCCAAATCTGAAAACAAGGTACAAGAAGGCTAAGAGGATGCAAGGAAATACCAGATCATGAAGCAAAAATCAAACAAAATAATAAGTGACAAACCTGCCCATCATTACAAATCTTGAAAACTTGAAGCATAGGACACTTGTAAAGGAGGTTTATGATTAGAGTCGGATTGAAACATTCTAGCTCTAAATGAAGTAAACAGCTGAATTCCGGAAAATCAAAAGCTGGGGCACCAAGTATGCACTGAAGCGGAAGACAAGCATATATTAATTGAGCATAATATTGATAGGATCAAAGCTACGATTAACAATTGCAAATCCACAAGAATGTTAATAAGATTTGAATAACCAACCTCTATTATCGAACTACGCAAGTGGAGCTTTTTTATTCTGTTGAGTGCATTTAGAAGCATATGTATATAATCAAGATCGTCTTCCCTGAGATCAAGATCTGCTACTTTCACATTGTGCAAATTGTTGACAGTCAACTGGCTTAGTCCAATATATAAGAAGAAAGTAAGATATTCAAGTGCCGGGGCGTCTATTTCAACTTCAACTTCTCTAGATGTAGATGACTTGCAATTATGAACTTCCAGCCTCTTCAAGGAATTAGGAAAAATTATCTTGGGCGCATTTATTTCCTTATACTGGAGATAAAGATCTTCAAGGATGGGGCAGCCAGAAAAAATCTTGTCTAAGGGAACCACTCTATAGATGGAGAGTCTCATAGTCCTGAGGGCTGGCAAATGAACAGACGATATCTTATTGACGCATATCAAACCATCCAAAGTGAGTGAAATGAGAGAAGTACAACTGAAGATGCCACGTAGGACGCTGGAAGAAGGAAACCACAGGAAGTGGTCCTTTGAATACGGTTCATACAAAGAAAGATTAAGGTCCTGGAGTTGAGGTCCAATGGCAGCAAGTGACCAGTAATTGAAAGAACGTTCATGGAACGTGGCTTCACCTGTGTAGCTGCTTGAGAGACGGAACTTGCGGATGTCTCGATTCCTACGCTGCGCAAGAACTCCGTTTACGAAAGCAGAAAAGTGCATGAAGGACAAGTCGTATTGCTCGTCCTCGTCCTCGTCCACGTCCTCGTCCTCGTCCTCTTGGTCGAGTTGGAAGTTGAAGTCTTGGAGATGCTGCCAGAGGTAGCGCCACCTGCGAGAGAGGAGGCTGGTGGAAACGGCGGTTTTGGTGGGGAGGAAGGACAGAATGTGGCCGATGAGGGAGTCCGGTAGGGCACTAATCCTGTCCATTTTTCCTTTTTGAATCCTCTCCATCTTGAACCTCAAGGGATGCTGTTAGGTTTTGTGAATGGCAATTGAATTTGGATTCGAAGAGTTTTTTTTTTACATTGCTGTTAGGTTTTGCTTGGGCCTTTCGAGTGAAAGAGAGTAACTAAGAGACTATGAATGCCACTTGAATTTGTACTTTAAATTCTTTGTAGTTACATATCATCAAAAAAAAAAAATCTTTGTAGTTACCGGGAATGGAAGCCACTGGGAGAGAGAGGCCGTTGTTTGGGCCTAGGAAGGCCCAGGCCCAGTTTCTCTGAATCAGAGGAATGTCGACGCGTTTCAGTATATGCGAAATGTGACGAAGCAGCGGGCACCATGAGATCTCTACACTGTCATCACCAAGCTTCACAAGCCTCCGAGGTAACATAGTAACACTCATTCGTAACGCTTGGATTTCTCTTTTTATTCCTTCAATTTTAATTTTCGGAAACAAAACACAGAAACACCCGAAAAATTAGGGTTTTCCTTTTTATCCGAAAAGATTTTCAACTTCATAAAAATTTTTCGATTTTTCTTCGTGTCAGGAATCCATTTTCTCTGATCAGGATCCGTAATCGAATCGGCATGGGTTTCTTCGTAACGTCGCTAATCTTTTTAGTTGTTGGTATAATCGCGTGCCTTTTCACCAGAATTTGCTGCAACAGAGGGCCTTCTACTAATATGTAATATGCTGCTCCTAATCTTTCATTTCTTTGTTTTTGATCGGGTTTTATTCCCCCAGTTTTATCAATTTAATTCTAATGCAATGTGCAACATTGATAACCGCTACATTTGTAGAACTAGGATGCTGTGCACGAAATTGGATTTTAGTTTTACGTTTCTGAACTATTCTGCAGCTTAATTGAGTATGGATAATGTTGAAGAGGATTTTATTATGGCCGTCTCAACTGAAATATGCTTGAATTTGAGTTATTTCATCATGGGTTTTGACTTTAGAATGAGTTCATTTGTGCACATGATAGTAGTAGTGTGTGTGTGGACTTGGAAGTTATACTCCGCATAACTGATGGACTCGGAGGAGTATGAAATGTCTGGTGTTTTTGAGGTTGTTTAATTTTTAAAATTCAATTCGTCAAAGGATTGAAGATTTATTTGATTGCCATTGCATCGCATAGTGCAAAACTGTCAAACAGGATCTTTGTAGATATTTGAATTAGAACAAATATGAATAGATAGCTAGGAAAAAAGGAAGTATCATCAATGGATTCACCCCACTTGCTTTTTCCACCTAATTGTTCTAGGATTACAAGCTAGTTAGAAATTTTTTATTTAACAGCCTATTTATCAGCCTAATCTCTCTTCATTTTGGGGGAAAAAAATCTATATCAATCTTCTACACAGTGATTGCCACCCTGTAATACAGAATAGCTAATTATTAGGGCTCCCCACAAAACAAATGGATCCATTCATGGGAAAAGCTGTGTAGGAGTAGGACTTAATCGAACATAATGTTGCTAAGACAGTGATCATGTGTGTCGATTTTTTTGAAACAAAATTAAACACAATTTCAATATCAATATAATAATGTAGTTAAAAGTATTTATTTTATACATTTTAAATGTTTATAATATTACTTTTGACATAAGTAAAATACGTAATAAAAAACTGGGGAGTAATATAAAATTTATATAAACATGATTTGGAAGAATGTGCTTTAGTCTAAGAATGGGTTATATAAAGCAAATTTTCTAATAATAAGTTATTCAATTTTGTTAGCTAAATCTAGACTGACTCCAGCTAGTACATGTTTCTAATCACTTGTTATTATTTTGCAGCTTTCACCTAACTTTGGTCATTACTGCAACAATATGCTGTTGGATGATGTAAGTTCTGTTTGTTGGCATTTTTTGGTAGTATCCATTATGTCAGAATTAGAAATCATAGCTTTCAGTATTTGTGTATCAATTGGGTGAGGAAATTGTTAAATGATGCCGGTTTTACATTCACGGAATGAGATGTTCCTGTAACTAAATGGTTATGAATCTGCTTGTTTCTATTACTGTTTTTTGACGCACATTGTCCATGATAGTGGCATTAGAATGTTACTGTGATTTTCTCCAAATACGTGTCTTATATAGCAGCCTTCAATAAAATAAAAGTAGTTGAGATGAAATGTCAAACTGTGTAATTGAAGTGTCCAATAATATGTAGTTCTATTATATAATCAGGATAGGAATAAAAGGTTGTAGTACCAGCATGTTTCACTACTATGACTAAACTGAAAGATTGAAACAAAATGGCTAATCTCTGTAATTGAAGTGCCTGATAACTGGTAATATATACTTCTGTTTAAGACTTGAACTAGGGCATTGTATTTAGAGTCATTCTAGTATGCCTATGTTAAAGTGGTTATGGTGTTTCAAAAAGTGTTGCTAAAATTAAACCAATGCTTTTTTATTATTTAGTAGCGCTTTTTAAAAAGTGTTGCTAAAAAGTGTTACCAAAATGTTAAAAAAAGTGTGACTTTAATTTTAACAACACTTATATAGCTTCCTTAACCACCATAAACATAGACATACTAGAATTCACCTTGTATTTACAGGTTAGATTAAAAGTAGTTGATTTGCCACTATTTTCATTACTATGACTAAATTGAGAATTGCTGTTACTTTGTGTATTTTCAATCTTTCTTATAACTACTAATTTATTTTTTTATCCGTTGTTTCTGCATTGTAAATCTTTTACTAGAACAAAATAATTGACGTAATGATTGAATTTCTATTCATCATTACGTGTATTTTACCATCCCACAGGGATTTTGTAATAAAATTTTATTTACATGAGTGGAGAGAATAATGTGTAGCGCATCACATCAAACTGTCCCCAATGTTTACTTTTTATTCCAAATCTTCTCTACTTTTTATTGATGCTACACATTTTTTTTGTTCTTTCAGTTACTTAATTTTCAAACATCCAAATTTTCCCTCCTGGAGTAATAAACTAATGTTAATTTATGAATGCAGTTCCAAATTTTCTATGTTTGTATTCATGAAAGTTTTTGTCGTCAATAAGCTCACTTTGGTCATTCGATTGCTCTATCAGGTGGGCGATTGTATATCTGGCGCAGATGAAACCGCTCATAGTACCAATACTGAATGAGGGCGAATAATTTTGTGTACACAGATGTATCTCCTTGTAAGTTTATGGATCAAATTGTGCCTGCTGGAGGGATTTGATTACGGCTCTTATAAATCATTCAGTATTTCATAAGGGTGGGTGTATTTCTTGTTGGACAATACCATGTCAGGTGTTACAATTGTTGAATTTAGCCCTCATTCATTTCAGGAGTTAATAGACAGTGGTATTATGTATTTTCGTGAAAAATAAGCTTATTAAAGAAAATGATGATGCCTCGGGAAAAAAAAGGGAAGAAAAACAGATGGAAAGGGTCGAGTGAGAAGTTTTTGCCGCATTTGGGCGTTCTATGTACAATTATGTAGGAATGAACTAAGATCTGGTCACTATGCTATTAAAATTAATTGATATGATAAATCATTCATTGTATTGATAGTTGAATCATATATGGTATTCCCCTTTAGTATTCTTATTCCACATTGGAACACCTTACAAATCAAGAGCTTTTACTTCAAAGCACACTTTATACAGGGATCATCTTTGGGATTTTAAAAAATTTTCCCGTTAAAATTGCAATATCAGTATTCTAGTAATTTTAATTTTTTTTTCCAATAAATTTAATGGTTGACATTTAATAGAGCATGATAATGTAGTACCTGAAACGATTATCACCATGTAGTCATGGACTTTAGGGTTGCAGGTAAACTTATATTTAAAATTTGGAATCTTCATATTATAATTATTATTTCTAAGTAATGATTCAAATCTATTTTAAATTAATAATAAGAATAATAATATATAAAAGTGTATTGTGCATAATAAATATTAAAATATTTATAATTATTAATATATGTATATATATTAAGAAAAATATACTGAAAAATCAGAAAATTTCTTGTCAATTTAACTATCATATATCATATAATTGTAACTGGTGAAAACTCAACTTCACGTTAAGTTGAAATTTACTGTGTACCTGTATAGTCTTTGCACCTTTCAAAATAAATAAATTTATATATTTATTAAATTGGAAGTTCCAAATCACAGTTGGAACATTTAAAAGGTGTCCTCATCTTTGAAGCTCTGAATCAAGTTAAGATTCTGTATATTATATGGGTTCCTTGATCATAACTCAAGTTATTTGAATCATCTAATATTTTTCTTAATAAAATTGTTACGGAGAATTGATAAAAAGAAACATATCTTGTTTAATAAAATAAAGTACATCGAAAGCAATGTGTGTGTAATTTTTTGGTTTTTTTTTTTTGTTTTATAATTATTTTAACGTGAAATTGATAATTAAAAACAGTTAAAAATAATTTAATAAATATAATTAAATTATTATCTTTTTTTTTGGTGACTAACTAAAATTATTATCTAATCCTTCTCAATTATCAACTTAATCTTCATATAAAGAAAAACTTACATTATTGATTGCTTACACTACAAACCTCTTCTTAAATCTCAACACGACAAATCTGCGGTAAACATGATGAAACAATTTCTACCCATCAAATTAATTGATCAATTTTCTACACATTAAAATTCAATATCTAGAGTAATGAACAATTCTCATCATAGAGAGTTAACCAAATTTACCGGTAACTTAGACCTCACAAAATTTACCAATATAGCATACTCCCTAATAGCCTTCCTATCCACACCATTCCTCACCAGCTGAGGAAAAAACAGCCAGTTCCCACTCACAGCCAAGAACGTCAACGTCAGCAACCCCGACACCACAGGGTGTAACCTCCACCCACGGCGGATCATCACCTTCTTCACCGCCACCTCCACCGCCGTACACACTCCATGGAGCACAAAAAACCACGTGACCTCCCACGTGGGAGAAACACGTGAAAGATAGTAATATATCAACTCATGCATTAACCCCGACACAAAGAACGTGGCCAGCATGGCAGCACGTGACGCGCACGTGATTCCAAAAATACCGGTAGAACCACTTCTAACCGGATCGTATACGGTAGGGCGTAGAATACTTGTAACCATGAGGTTCCACCGACGACCCCAGAAGTCTTGAAGTGAAGTGCTTAGGTACGGCTCGTTGAACTGCGGCTCGATCTCGAAGCCGAAAACGGTTCGAACCGGTGCTGCAGCTATGGCTAGCACAAGCTCTATACCTAGGTACATGTGGCAGCAGTAGAGGATCAAGATCATGTAAGAATGCATGGATTCTCTGTAATCATAGGCACGGATTATTGCGGCCAAGAAAACCACTTTTAGGGGAAGCAAGATCGGTTTTTTAGGGTTTTCTAATTTTGGATTATTGGTTTTGATTGGTTGTTGTTTGAGTTTTATGGGAAGGGAAGCTA
>NC_029772.3:2886526-2936989 GCF_000817695.3 Arachis duranensis
GAAAGAGGGGGTTGGTTGAAGGAGAAAAGAACGAGTTTGAAAGATGAGAGCCAAACGAGGAAGAAGGTGGTGGGGCCACCGAGGTGGAAGGAGTGGAGAGAGAAGGGAAGGGTGAGGAAGATGAAGAGAACAGGAAGAATGGAAAGGAGTCTGAAGAAGGCTTTTGGTATTGTTGAAGAGATGTAGTAGCAATAGCAGAGACATATTGTGGCTATCATCCATACCTTGAAGAAATTTTGAATTTCATCATCCATTTCTGTTTTATTTATTTTTTTGTTCTCTCTTTCACTATATTTGTCTTTGTTTAGTTGTTTGTGTGGGTTATTAACTTCCCTCCCTTGAATCTTGGTTTTGGTTCTGCCATGTATGAAGGAGAGAAGATCTTACACAAGGCTAACCAAAAATAAATATTTTTCTCAAGGACACAACATCGTAATTTACGGCCTTACCTACTTAATTAGAGAGAGAGAAGGGGAAAAAAATTAACTTAAATTTATTTTGGATTTTAAGGAGGGACATTAATAGGGATGTGGTTTGGTTAATCCAAAAATATAATTTGGTTAATGAATCAACTTAATTTTATATAATAAAATTGGTTATTAATCAATTAAAAAAATTAAAAATTGATTTTTAATCGATTATAAAAACAAAAATTATTTTTAAAAAATAATCGATTTTTAAAAAAAACAAACAAGTTTTTATATAAAAAAATTGGATCTTTTTAAAAAAAAATAAAATCCAATTTTTACAAAAAAATCGGTTAAAACACAAAAATTACATAAAAAATAATTTTAATTTTAGTTAATCGATTTTTAAAATTTAATTTTAGTTAACTATTCTTTAATAATATGAATATAATTTTTAAAATTTAATTATACTTTTTAATAATTAACCACAATTTAATTATTTTATGTAGCCTAGACATTAGTCAAGGTTCCTTATAATGAAAAGTTTTAATATTTTTTATAATTTTTTTCTATACTAAATACTTTAAATGTAAATATGCTGGGTTACCCTCCTTTAATTTGGTGAGTTGTCAGATCCATTAAAATGCTTACAAGCTACCAAGGGATTAGTTACCGTGTTCACAAATATCATGAACTCAGCTATCAAGTAATATTTTGGTCTTTAATGTTTAAATTTAAATTAAATTCTAATTTAGTTTCTAGAATTTTAAACCTTTATAATAAGACTGGTAATAAATAAAATAGTATAAGGTTTAGATTTTATTCTAATTATATCTGTAAATTAAAAATTATTTTAAAATCTAATTCTATTTTACGTTCGAGTTAAAAATCTCTTGATTCTAATTCTACTCGCACCCTAAAATTTTTAATTTTACCCTATCTAATTCTATTCATAGAAATATAATTTTTTAAATAAATATAAAATTTAATCATTCTTTTCATACATATTAATAAAATAAAAAATAAAAAATTAAATTTAAATAAAAATTAAAAATAATAAAATTTTAAAAAAATCTAACATAAAATTACAAATAGCATGATTATCAAATTTTTAATAAAATTAAAATAACACAAACAAAGATAAATGTCTTATTATTCTTTTTCTAACTCCAAATTTTTGCAATATTAAATTGATTAACTTAGTAGTTACTTTGAGTTTTTACAAAAAAGAATATTTAAACATATTCAACATTATTCTACGGTTAAATTTGACACGGGTAAGGTACATATTGCTAGCCTTACATCCATTTGTGTCTTGAAAAGATTTACACATGTTCATGTGTTATTGCTAAATTTGACACTAATAATTAATGAAATGATGAGTGATGTTGACATTTATAATATTATTAATTAAGTCATATGTTTTTTCATGTGTTGAAAAAGATAACAAAAACTTTCTTGTAACACTTCTTTCCTTTAATTTTTTTTTTATACAAAATTCTAAATCCTAACAATCAATCATCAATGCTTTAAAATTAGAGAAAAAACTCTTATATTAGTGATCGTTGGTAGATCAATTCCACTTACATACTGAAATAAAATGTTATTGACTCTTTAATATGCGAATAATTTGTGTCAAATTTAATGGTGAGACAATATTGAACTCGCTTAAAAAAAATTAAATTGAAATAAGATGTTTAAAAGTTTTTGGGACCAAAATAAAAGGTTTGAAACGTTAAAAACTAAATTAAAATTCGGTCTAAGGAGACCAAAATAATATTTTATCTTTAAATTTATTAATCTTTTTAAGAATATTTGATAAGGAAGATTTGCTAAGTATCAATAGGTTTTTTTCCGTCAGTTTTATTAGGCTTTAATTTTTGTGCATATTTTTTGTCAATATGTGAGCAAACTCTAATATGAATCCAAAGCATCGAAATTAATAAAATGGTAACAACTATTGGCCAAAATTCATTGGCCTTCTAGAATTCTTTTGATATATTTTCAATAAAATAAAATTATATTCTTTCCCGAAATTCTAAAAGTTATGTCACCACAAATTGGTCTAACGCAAACCTTAAAATCCTTCACTCTCCCAAACATACACTAATGCTTTCTAGAGAAATCTAAACTAGATTTTGACAACACTACCATAATAATTTCGCTTGGTGGTACATGAACAAGTTTGGATCTACATTTTTCTAATTTTTTACAAGAGTACAGCCACCTCTTAAATCTTTGCCATTTTAAACTAATTGTGTTTCATAACCTTTGAACATGTGGCTCATGCTTCATAAGATTAAGGTCTGGTTCATCCCTTAGAATTCCATAATTCTCTATGTGCCATTAGGGGATGAAGTAGACAATACAAACCAGCTCCAGTTGTTGAATTTTGAGATAAAATAGATGAAGCAGAAGATCCTAATAAACTAAGGTGGCTTCAATTAAATCTATCAATTCTAGTATGCGATTTGATTCAAAATAATTGTTTATTCTTAGAATATAACTTTGTAAATAATTGTCCACTAAGCAAATGCTAGTTAACATTTGAGTATTCATCCAAATTGATCTCCAAAAATTTCCAAAGTTGACGTCTTGATCTCCAACAAAAATTAATTACATAATTAGTCCCCAGTATTATCTGGAGTTAGATAAATTGGTCCTTTCAGACACAGCTCCATTAGCATTAAGCACTAACGGAGAGATCTGATGTGTCACATGAAATGACTTAGCCGTTGAGTGCCACGTGTTAAATACGGACAAATTGGTCCCTCTTCTGAATGACACAAAACGCTACGTTTTGGGACTAGGGCTCAATAAGGAGGTCCCTCTTCATCTAACCCCCCGGGGGGCAAAAACGAAATTAAAGGCTTTGTATGAGACTGAGATATTGTAGAACCAATTTACAATAACTACCTTCAATACAACTTTTTTAACCGGGTATTAATCAGTGTTTCATGGAACCCCACCATCATCACCCTTCAACATAAGATGTAGTTTCACCCCATTTTCAACCAACACCTTATGTCTTGGCTTAATCCTCCCTCCCATGCTAAATGAAAAATACTGCGGAAACTGCTTCAACTCTCAAACGTTTCCATTCATCTCATTCAAAAACTACTCAATTTTAGGCTTCAAATTCTTCTCTACACTGTAGGTTAACAAAGCAGGGGATCTCACAACCATGCAATTAACCCCTGATTCCGAAAGTCCCAAGCTTTTCAAGATCAAGAGCCTAGGGCACCGCGAGATCAATTTGTGAATGTCGGGGTAAGGGATTCCGACATCGTTGCGGAGGATGGATTGGATAGAGGTCCGTGGCGGGGTCTCAGTTGAGAAGCTTCGGGAGCATGTTGACATTCTTCCCATGGAAGAGAGGCATTGCTCGACGGATTTGACGGTGAAGAGTGGTGTGGGTCAGTGGTTAGGGACCCCGTTATCAGAAACTCTCATCTCATGAAACGACGTCGCACTTAACACGTGGAGGACCAATTTGTTCTTATTTAACACATGACACTTAACAGTTGAGTCACCGGTGTCACGTGACACATCAAATCCTTCCGTTAGTGCTTAACGGAGCTGCATCCAAAAAAATTTTTTAAGTAAATCGTCCACTTAAAATTTTTTTGGGGACGAATTTAAGTAAATATTCTTAACAATTTTTATGTTAGTAACCTTAATAAATGAAGGAGACTGTAAGTTAAAAAAACAGTTCCCGAAGTAGCCAACTAAACATTAGTATGCTACACAACTGATATCTGTCTGAGAAGATCCATTACAAGTAGCCAAAAACCACAAGTGCATTTCTGGAAGAAAATAACCTTGTTTGTCTGGAGAACGAAATTAACAATCTGTATATGTACAGAACATTGCATCTTGTCATCTATGTTATGTACAATATGTAGCATCTTTATGCAGAAGTGAATGAGTATCCTAATTACCCATTGAACCAACTTCCTGAATTCGAGCGCGAATTGGGATAGCGATAGGGATCCTGAGGTTGAGGTGCAAAACCTGGCATACCACTAGGCATCCCACTTCCATATTCAGGTTGGGGAACACCGTGTTCAAAGCCGGCATTTCTACCAACCATAGGGGGTACAGATCCAAAAGAATCCAGCCTAGGATCCAAGCGCGAAGCGTACCGTTGCATAGCTGGAGTGCTCATCATGTAAGCTGACTCGGATCCCGAACCAAGTACTCCATAACTGGATCCCATACGACCATACACAGAATCATGACCAGATAAAAAATTACTCGTCATATAATGAGAATCTGGATCCTGAAGCCCATAAAGGCGAGGTTGTTGCCTCAGATAACTGTCATCCTCCCCAACATAGGGGTTATATCCTAGGGTATTGGTGCCATCTATCAAAAGGCTGCTATGGTGCTCCTCGAAAGTGGAAGCCATATAATCACTAGCTGCTCCAAATCGCATGGGTTCCAGATGACCATAACCATAGGGAGATGACACACTAGACTTTGGCTGAAGACCCCCAACTGAGGATCTCCCATCTTTCGGATTAGATTGACTACGGTGAGGTAATCCCTTAGTTTGATTTTTCGCATTACTTTTGGCAGGTGAGCTCGCATGCGGACCTCCTCTGTTGTTTTCCTCAGTGTGTTTCCTGTTCCATGAGGTCTTAGTCTTTCCCATCCTGTAATCATGCCGCTCTTGACTCTCTCGTTCAACAATTCCATGAGGAGTCTTTCCCATCCTGTAATCATGTCGCTCTTGACTCTCGCGTTCAACATTTCCATGTGGAGTCTTTCCTATCTGATCCTCGTGTCTCTCTTGACTCTCTAGTTCAACAATTCCTTGAGGAGTCTTTCCCATCCTGTAATCATGCCGCTCTCGTTCAACAATTCCATGAGGAGTCTTTCCCATCCTGTGATCATGTCGCTCTTGACTCTCACGTTCAACATTTCCATGTGGACTCTTTCCTATCTGATCCTCGTGTCTCTCCTGACTGTCTCGTTCAACAATTCCATGAGGAGACTTTCCCATCCGGTAATCATGTCGCTCTTGACTCTCACGTTCAACATATTCATGCGGACTCCTTCGAGTATGATCCTCATGTCTCTCTTGTTCAACATTTCCATGTGGAGTCTTTCGCATTAAATAATCATGTCTCTCTTGACTCTCACGTCCAACATTTTCATTTGGAGTCATTTCCGTCCAAGATTCATGTCTCTCTTGACTCTCTCTTTCAACATTTCCATCCAGTGATATTTCTTGCTGATCGTCATTAATAAGCCCCTGAACTTCAAGATCATCAGTTGACACCAACAGATCATCAACCAGCATATCGTCGTCAGCAAAATTACCATCCATCGAATGGCCAGCACGTGAATTTTGATTATTAAAACTTTCCATCCGTGATACTTCATGCAGGCTTAACAGATGACCGTGCTTTTGCGCTACTTCCATATGCTTATCAGTCCAGTCAGGTCGACTCCAAAGGGAGAGTGGGGGAGATGTCAGATTCCATTGTTCCATTTGTCTGTCACTAGTATTAATTGATCCGGGTAGATAAAATGACTGGCCATGAAACAAGACCATAACAGGGAGGAAAAATTAGAGCAGTCAGAATACCAAAAGTAATCAAAATATAACTTCCCATATGTATGTTGTCTCTTTACCTTTCCTGATAGAAAATTTCGATCCTCCCAGACAAGATCATAACGTGACCTTTTTTTGTCTAGCCTGTAACAAGGAAAGAAACATGGAAACACAACCAAACAGAAAATAATAAATATCTGTTTCTTAAACCAAACGAAGTAACTACTTCAGCCTAGTCTTGATGGCCTCGTGTGAAGGGAGAGATTATTTAATCTTATCCTTAATAATATAGAAAAAAGATAAAAGACGCTACCTCTCTGTTTCCGGTGGAACTATAAGAATGAGGAGCTTTGGTCTAAACTCAAGAGCCTTATCTATAAACTTGTTAGCCAAAGCTGCTTTTAGCCCAAAGGGCGGATTAAGACCCATGATCTGTTCCGGAAGCAGACAAGAAATAAAATAAATTAAATAATGAGAAAAAGGTAATTGGAATTGAAATATGCATGGGCATTGCAATTGACCACTTCTTACCAACTGTGACCCTGTAGGCAACTCCTTTGGCTGGACAGTCATCCAATCTCTCATCTCAAAACAAAAATCGTGCTGTCAACAAAATAAAGCAACATTGTCGTAATTAGTAAGAGGAAAGGGAGGAAGGATCGTTTTCATTTGAGGGATGGAAGATCATCATGACTAGACCCATAAGCCTGTATTTGTCCCCATACACCCAAAAATCAGCTTAGCTGAAAGGCCAAACATATCATTTACAAAACAAATGCTAAAAACAAACTAGTCTACAAAACTCTGTTTAAGAAGTGTTTGGTATGGAACTCCAGAGTTGTTTTCTTGTTTGGTTCTAGCAAAAACAATATCATAAAATTTTGCTTTTGACAAACGGTAAGACTGCATTTGGTATTGTCTGCAGGACAAAATTACAATGGAGACAGGGACAGGGACAGCGACAATTTTCTGTATCAGAGAGAAAATTCTTTCTGTTTTCTGTCCTTCCTAAAAGTGGGAACAAAAAATATCATGTCTCTGTATCTCACCACAAAGATAGAATCCAAATGCAACCTAAAGAACACTCATAATTTTAGCTATATCATAAAAAATTTTTGAAAGACAGCAACAATTTTTATAAATATTTCAAATAATAATATTAAAAACATTAGGAGAATATTTAAAAAATATATATAAAAGGAACGATGTACACAAAGCTACAGACAAGTTAGTCTTTTCTTTTATCTATAATTTTAGGACACCTTTATTCACTATATTCAATTTTATTGTTATTTAAAATAAAATAATCCAGAAATTCCTTTAAAGATCTTCCACTTACAAAAACTACTACTCTTCCCAAAACAATTATTGGAATCCGATTTTTCACATCTTAAATTACAATATATAATTCCTAAATTTAATTTCATAATAAAATACTTGCATATATTTCAAAGCCAAATAGTTTAACTAACTATGATGAAGAGTGCCTAAATAATTATGCCTTGGCTTACAAATTTACTCATTTAAAAAAAAAATCAAATGTAGCTGTTAGAAGTAAAGAAAATATCCTATGGAATCTATATATAGTATCAAAGAATATATCCTATGATTGGTTCTGTTAGTCACCTATTTTTCGTTCTTATTTCCTCAATCCATTAAGAATGGAGTTCCTTATTGATTTGCTGTTCTGTTAATCCTAAGATTTCTGTAATACAAGTACATCAGTTTCTAATCTTCACCATCTACCATTTAGAAGGAATGGAAAAATCAGATGATATGCAAAGAATTAATGTGGTCAAGGTATTTTAGCAAACAAGGGCCAACTCTGTACCAAGAACAGGTCATACACTTCAAAGTGACACTTGAAAGAAAAGTTAGCTCATTAGTTTACAAGCAATAGGTCATTTCTTTTCCAGACACTTGATGAGAAGACAACTATCATCAATGTAAGTCGAGGTACCAAAATACCATACATTTGAACAACACTGTTTAATCATTAGCGTTACAAATACGAGCATATTGAAAACCTCTGCTAACTTGCCAAAGATGCCACTAATGATGTGAACGTAATAGAAGAAAAAAATGCTTTGAACACTGAAATATAAACAAATCTGTCAATTTAAAATAAAATCAGCAAACATATAACGCAAGGATATTGTGACAGTGAGCAAAAACTTTCTACAAAAATTAAGGTGACAAGATTAGGAACTAATAAACCTGTAAGAGTATATTCACCTTTGTTGGAAGTAAATCATAGTTCTTATACGAGCATCTCTTCCCAGTTTCTTCAAGCTTTTTTTTCATAAGTATGCTAAAGTCGTTAGCACCACAACAGAAGTCCACAATCTGGTCATGAGTAACACCTCCAGTCAGGCATTTAAAATTTAAAATTAGCAGTAGGTTCATAATGTAAATAATGCTGATCCTCTAGAAAATATAATCATTTCAAGAAAATCTGATCTTCCATAGTACCGAAATTACAGAGAGAACACACATTTATAACCATGTAATTGTTAAAACCATGGTTCTGAAAACCAGACCAGACCGACTGGTCCAACCGGCCCAACCGGGAACCAGAAGCTTTTGCGGCTCGGTTTCACGGTTGATCCAATTAGACCATGAACCAGTAAACCAGTGACTAGAGCGATTTGATGACCAGACCGGTTTTCAGAACCTTGGTTAAAATAGAAGGAATACAAAAACAAATATTTTAAGTATCTTCCATGAAGTTGACATGTTAAAAAAGAAAACAAAAGAAACAGAAAGAAACCAAAAAAAAAAAACCTCTTTGGCTCTTTCCTAGACTTGTTGAGCAGTAAAGATTAGTCAAACCACAAAAGTGGATGACCACGAAACTACCGAAAGGAAACTTTGAAGTAGATGAAAAGATGTGATTGAATGAGAAGAACCTTTCAAAGCAGAAATTCTGTGCCAACCTGTTAAAACTGGTATCAAGAACCAGAGGTAATTTGTATAGTTGTTTTAGGATCAATGTCAACAAACCAAGAACCCTAGAAGGATTACAATAATTTGAGGAAGGGCTAGAGCTCCTCAACTTTCAAGACTCGCTGAATGATCACAGATACCTTCTTTCTACCTTAATCTCTATTTATACTAGTTTTTCCTTCCTAATTAATCCTAAGTTCTAACTAACTAACTCACTCACTCTTGATTAACTCTTAATAAGGTTAACTAACTCATATACTAATGGGATCCTTGCGCTAGACAGTAAGACAGGGTCCCAAATCTTAAATTACATCGGCTAGAACATTTCTTCTTCATTAGAAATTATTTTTTCTTCGCAATGTGTCTTTGCAGCAATGATTTCCATTGGCACATGTAGCTCTCCCTTAAGATCAATGGCAACCAAGAACCACAGCAGGACTCGCTAATTTGAAGAAGAGTTAGAGCTCCTCTACTCTCATCGAATGATCAAAGATACCTTTCAAGCTTATACTCTATTTACATACTATTCCCCCTAATCAATCCCAACTACTAATAATCCTAACAGTACTGATGTTGAGAGGAGTATAGAAAATTAAATAAACAAAAATCATGGTATTCTGGAGTGAAGAATTGGAGAAGAGTCCACCAAAACTCGTCTCTAACATCAAAATGATGGCCACACAGTATGATTAATGAGAACAAAGGGAAGTGACCAGGGGGAGTTGGAAGAGAGAAGGGGGTAGAGTTGGCTGGCCAAGGAGGGAAGAGATAAAATTTTGCTGATCACAAGTTTGTAATCCCCCCCATAGAATATTACCCTCACCTGGCAAATGGCTTGGACTAGTTCTAGTCTAGAAATAATCTTCTAGTCCATAATGCAGCACGAAATTTTAAATGGTGCACTACACACCAGACTTGTGGCACATGAAACAACTAGATTTAACACAAAAGCATATGGATGCTGGATTTGTTCCAACGTTTGAGTAAAGTTACCAAACAATCTTAGTTATGCAAAATCCTTTGGACAGATGTTGTTAATCAGCTTGAGGTGAATATGAAGTTGGAAAATTAATACAACAAATAAATGCAAATGAGAATGATAAGGCTAATAATTGTACTTGGTATCAGTGCTTACCGTATCACCATTCTGAACATACCAGTGGAGTCTATCAACAATCTGCAATAAAAAAAATTAGAAAATAGAAAAAATTAGACCAATGCTTGACATGGATGTAATTGCAGTGGGACAACCAATAAAGAAATTCATTCCAACGCAACAAAAAGGTCAAATAGAACGTAAGTCCCAAGATTTAAAATAGTGTTATAGTTAGGGTCGTTTGGTAAAGCTTTTGCTATTCGAAAGTAGGTTATCAGACATGGCTTTTGAAAGATAGCTTTCCAAAAATTGTAGCACATATGTTTGGTAAATTGAACTAAAAATGGCTTTCTATAAGCACAAGCAACAACAATTATGTTTGGACAGTTTGGTAAAATAATTTTTAAAATTTAAAAAATCATAATAGACATAAATATAAGAGTAAATTTGGATATTTATTAATATATGAAGTTATATTAAACATTTTACTTTTGATAAGTACAAGCTAGCCTTGAAAAACACCTTCTTAGGTGCTTTTAAAACAGCCCAAACTTTTAGAAATTGCAAGCCTAAGTACATAATCTTTTTAATTTACCAAACACAGGGTTTTGATAAGTGCAAGTACCTCTCCAATAAGCTTTACAAACCAAGCCTTACAAAGTTCAAAATAATTTTGTCCTCATGGATCAGAATGAGAAAGATGCAAAAAAGGGCTTCCCTGGTACAACTGTTATAAATTAAAACTGACTCGTACATTTAGGACTAAATTGCAATTAGATAACAGTTTCATTGATTAAGTTGCTAGTTTACTGCAACAAAAAGTTTTTAATTCTGTTTTTTATATATACAAGAAAAATTTATTTGCATCAAATGTGATGAGCATCATCAATACTGCACTTCATATGCCCTTCCAAATTTCAAATGATCAAATAAGTAAGGATGCAACTCAATTGTCAGCAAGTGTATTAGGGTAAACTTATTTATGCTTGGACCTAACACAACCATTCAAGCTGTTATAATAAAACCTAACAGTAACTGTTTTCTAAACACATTTAAATAATTTAGTTATCACTTAAACCAGATAGAACAAATGATTTTAAACTGAGGTTCACAAGAATACCCACAGAAGCAAAAGATAAGATAATATAAAAAAGAAAGCACATCATACAGCAGTACAATTAACTTAAGATATTAAGAAAAAATGTAGACTGAAATTATGAATACCCCTTCTAGCTTTTCCACTTGTGTAAAATGGCGACCAAATGACGTATAGCGGTTACCACACAGAACAGGTGCTAGATATACTTTCAGCTTGTCCTGCAGAAATTTCAGTCAATATGGTTAACATAGCTAAACCCGATAATATCCAGTACAATAGAGAAGTGCATATAGGTGTTTTATATATGAAAACCATGTTACACACAAGCTTATGGCAGATAATTAAATATGTACAGAGACAATGGATGAAACATGCTATGAAATATACTAGAATATAGAACTGAGCATTTAAACACCCAGAACACATGTCTACGGAAAATCATTTAAAAATTGCCAACTACCTTCCACTTATATATCTGGTTAAGAACATCAGGGCCACAAACAGCTTCTGCATCACGAATGCTGCGCCCATCCTCTAGCATCTTTAAAGCTGTTCGAACAGCCTGAATGCACACAAGACATAACATAATCTTAAAATAAGATCCACATGACACCACATTGCACTAATTATAGATAGCTATGTACCTCAACAGAGCGCTCCAACTTCCCAACTGTAGTCTTCTCCATAAAATTTTTCAATGAGTGAGAATGAGTGTAAGCAAATTTACGTTCTTTTACAACATCCTTAAGAGTAACTGATGACGTAGCTTCATTAAACAAATCCAACAGTCTAAATCACAAGAAAAAAAATATTAAAAATAACATATCATAAATAACTACATAAGATCAAGACATTGTATAAGTTTTAAGAAGAATTCGATCATAATTATAAACATTTGATCACCTCCTCTTCGAATCAGCATCTAATGTACATAATGGGCTGCTTGGTTTTCTAGTAGGTATAACAGATTTGGCACTGGCTTTGTTATCAACCTGATTGCCCAAGCCAGTTTGTCCAGAACCCTTCTCCCAGATTGCATATAATTGCACACCAATTGAGGGCTCATTTTCCTCACAATCAGGCCTTTCAGTTTCCTTTGAGAATGGTCTCTTACTTTCACACAAACGTTTTCTAGATGATTCAATATCTATTGGTTTCCTTTGGATATTTGATCCTGAAACCTTATTAAACTTCTTGATACCAACTGGTCCAGAAGACTTTTTTCCAGCGAGTTTAGGTACCTTAGTAGACAGTTTAGGTACATCAGCAATGCTTCTTTTGTTGACTGAATTATCCAGGTTAACATTATTCTTGTTCAACATAACTCTCTCTTCAGTTGCAGGTTTTCTCTTCTGCTCTGTACTTGCTTCTTGAACATTAGATTTATCATTGGGGAATGTTATGTGATCTCGTATAGGAGTCCCAAGATCATTATCGATATCATGTTTTCTGGTCCAAGGAACCGTGAAAATATTAAATAGAAGGCTAAGAGGATAAACTAGATTCAGGAAATACTTTAACTTCAACTCTCAGCACTTACAAGCAATATATAAGAACACGATTGGGTATTAGATTGTCCCAGGCCCTCGTTATTATACCCTCATCTTCTATGTCTTCAAAAGCAATTGCTCTGATAAAAACAAGTTGAAAATGAACTCTCTAAACACTATCACTTAAAAATTATTTAATGAACCAAAGAAAAACATAGGTAAAAGCAGTCAAATGACCTTGGCAAACATTTGCGATGATATGACTTGGGACAACGCCTACAAACAGCAAGCTGCAACTCATGTTCCTTTTTGTTCTCTGTTTCTTTACAAACATAGCAGTAATGGGATGGACAAGTAAAAGGTTCTCCCCGACTAATATTTGTCTCAAGTTCCCTTGAAGCATTCTCATTAAATCGATGAAGTAACTTCACAACACATTGAGGATGATAAAAGTAGCCGCAGGTTGCAGAGGCACATTGGAAGACCTGAAGGAGAAATTTCACATGCCTTTTAGTTCCATAAAAGAGAAAGATTCTGTGAGAAAATAATCCTGTTTCTCAAGCCAAAAGCATTATCTTAACAAATCAATCAAAACTACAGAAGATAAATCAGAAATTACAGCAGAGCTAAGTTTGAACTTATAAAAACAATAAAGAATAACAATTTCCGTAGTTAACAAGAACGGATATGCTACTTTACATGTGAATTAAAATCTTTGAAGCTTAAACAGCACTAAGCACATCACTTGTTTACAAACTGAAATACTAAATAAAAAGTTAAAATTGCAAGGTTATGTTTTGTACATGAAAAAGGCTTTAGCTGGTTATAGAATACGTGCTATCCAAATGAAAGAATTGGTAGCAATCCTTTTGGGGATCCTAAGCATCTAATTTGTCATCCAGCCCACCTGGACTACAACGATTATACAGAAAATTTAAATAAAAATTTAATTTTTTTATAAAAATGTGTAACCTCAAATAAAGTAAGAATCATATTGTTTCAAGAAAACAACTGTATAGATATAGTACATAAAGAACATGTTCTTCAAATGAAGTCTAGCACAAGTAACAAATTAAGCCCATGATTCCCAGATTGAACCAAGACAACATGATTCTGGCCCATCATCAGAGCTGCTACAACCCAAAGCTAAAATATTTGGAGAATTTGGTGATTTGCTCATTCATTCCAGCCGGGCAACAACTATGTCAAATTGTCAATGAACCATGCATGAGGCAATTAACTCCAAACTCTAAAAAATAACTACGACAGAAAGGATTTGAGATAATAAAGTGCACAACACAATCTAGAACTTTTATGTCCCAAGTTATCAAATGGCACCACATACATCAAAGCTTTTCACAAAAGTGAGAGTAAGTGCAATATGCCAAAAGCTATTTCCACTCAAATTACCAAGCCTTGTCTGACAAAATGGGTTTGTCTACATGGAAGAGATAGCACCATAGCATTGTATCAGAAATCATATTTAAGCCATTAATATCTAAGATCTCTTTTAGTATTTTTATTATGATCTTTCTAGGTCTCCCTCTCTTGTACTTATGGTTCCAGCTATTTGACTAAACTCCATTTGATCCATTATCCTCATTGCAGCCACTACATGTTTTCTCCACACATGTCCAAACCATCAAAGTCAATATTCTAGTATTCTACAATCTTATAAATTAGGTGATACCACAACTTTCTATATAATGCACTCCTTTACCCCTATCTTGTGTAGTGTGCTTACTCAAAAATCAAAATAACCTGTAACATGCATATACACGCGATTATATGTCAACTTATAAATAAACTAATCATCATCAACTCATCAAGATAACACTTCACATAGCTATACCTCAGCACCAGAGAATTTATCGGAACAGCCTAGTTTGCCACATGCAAAGCACTGATGCTGATTATGTTCACAATTCTTGCAATAAAAATTTGGGATGTCCTGCGAATTTTTTCAGAAGCAAAGCAGATTTCTATATGATTATACAACAAAAAGGAACTGGGAAAAAAAAGATGCAAACAAAAAAAGGTGATATAAAAGTAAAGAAAAAAACAAAATAACATACTTCAACTTCCTTTTGGCTAAAACCAAGAGAGACACAAGAAGAGTTGACGCCATCCTCCTTATTAGCATGAAATGATCTCATGCACTTTCCATCACAGCTTCATTTATCATGAATAACTTTTTAAATTATAAGAAAAAGAAAACCAGGAACTATAAAGTGGCAAGTAAGATATTATTTTAATAACTTATATGAAAGAGGAACTACCTTCAGCTATATAAACATAAAAGGGATAGAGATTGAACAAATAGAGAAAAATTCCATACCACAAAAGATTACCACCATCGTCACAAATAGAACAAAGAGAATCAAACAATTCATCTTCTTCATCTGACTCTTCATCATTTGCATCAGTCATGTCATCATCAACATCATCATCAATTATAAATCCAGGCCGTGCCAAATCTTTTAGCTCCTGAAACCAAGGCATTAAAATATTATAAAAGCTTTATAATCAATAAATATGAAATAAATAAATAAATAAAATAAAGTACATAACTAAAAAATGCCAAAGAATGATTCTCTATAGGAAGGAAAAAAAAATTCAAACCAACCTCATCAAAAAGTTTCTTAGCCCCCAGGTTACCCTCCAGAGCCATGGGTAAAAGCTGCTCAAATCAAGTAGATGATGTTAGTCCCATATGCCCGGCTTTTTTATTAAAATAAATAAAGAAAAAACATTAATTCCTGAAATACGCATGCATCAAATTAATTTCCAAAATACGCAGCTCCATCTCATGCATGTCACCCACAAAATGGGTTTGGCCACCAATTCAGGGAAGCCACCCACGAAATGGAGATACTGACTGACAAAAGAAGTGTGGAAGTCAAACTCAAGCATGGCATCCACGAGATGGGATATGTCTCATGTTCTCCCATGTAAGCCTATGCCTTCCCTAACTGCTCCACCAAGTAAAACCCCACCAGCCACCCCCAAGCCGAAAATCAACACCAACCCCACCACCACGACAGCTTCTTCTTCCAGATACACTTCCACAGCAACAAATATTCGGAACTAACAAAAGCAACACATTAAAAGCATCCAGCTCTAGCTATTTTCTCAGTGGTTTTCCCTCAAACACTTCATGTGCACAATTTCTTTCTCTACTCCTCCCAGTGCAAACAACAAAACAAACCAAGATAAGCACTTTATTCCCTCTACAGTTCCACAAAAAATAGCAACAACCAAAAAAAATAAATAATAATAAAAAAGTAAAAGTCCCACTCAACAAATTAAATTCTGGGTATTACTAAAAACAAGATAAAACACATAGAATCCAAAGTGCCCCACCTACTGCAAAAAACGAATCCTCAGAAATAAAACCCAGATTCTGCAAGAAACCCCACTGAATCAAATATATCAAAATATAAATTTGAAAAAAGTTTAACCTTTTATGTATTTTAATAAGAGATAAAGGTTAGATGATCAAAACCCTAAATGGATGAAGGTGAATCTCCACACAGTTGAAGTGCTGTACAAATACAGAGAAATGGGCGCTTGGGGAATCAAATCCAAGGTGAAAGGAGAGTTGGGTTGCGATAAAAAAACGGGTCTTGGTGCAAGACAGAGAAAGGGTTAGAAAATGAGGGTGTGGTTTTTGTTTGTGTGTTGTGCTTTTTTATTTTGGTTCATATATGAACTCTCTACCGTAGAGGGATGCCCATAGTCCAACATTGAGTAGTCTTGATTTATATTTAAGCAGATACTAATCACAACCCCTCCCCCAAAATGTCAAAAAAAAAAAATTCCTAGCACAGCAAATATTTTCTATGAAGTAAATAGAAAGTACAAACCTTGGACTTAGCCAACAAAGCATCCCTCTTGGCTGCTTCACTCATCAAAGCCTTCTGATTTACTAAATCATTTGCCGAAGGCATAACCTCGTAAGAGCTGTAAAAGTATCATAAAATGAATATCTTAAAATGTGCTTCCACAATAATAACTACGGGAAAACAAAACAGTCAAGAACAATTGAGACATGCCTAAACTCCTTATTCTTACTCAAGCTATCCCACGCAGCTTTCGCGGTTGCATCAGGATTCTTCTTTGCAAAACTCAGGAAGTAAACAGTTACCAAAATACTCCTTACAATGTCCTCATAGCTCTTTCTTGGCTTCTCAAGTTTGATCCATCTCCTATCCTTGGATGACAGCACAGATATCTCAGGCTTCACAGAGGAAAGCTCGAACCGCCACGCCATGACCGGCATCATAACCTTCTGCAGCCCATTATCCGCCACACCGTGGAGGAACAACTCTGTTTTCTTGCCTTGAGGACTCTCCGACCCACTCCATTGAATTGGCATCACAGAAAACGATACAGGGGCATCCCTGTCATCTTCAAAGTGGTAATTCGAGACAGATAGTGGATGAGACTCTGGCTCATCATCCGAAGATGCCATTGTACGTTTTTTAAACCCGGAAAGTTTAATTACTGAAAACCTAAACCAGAGAATAACTGAATTTAACCAATTGAATTTAACGGCAAGGAGGGGAGAAGCAGAAACGACGCACGACAAGGATGGTGGCTCTGATAGGGTTCAGGAGAATCAAGGGTTGGTGAGGGTGAGTTTGTGAGAGAAAGAAAGGGGAAATGGCACTTTTCTTCTCTGGAATCAAAACGGCGCCATTTTGGTTGTTGGATCAGCGAACCGATACTTGAAAAAACCCATCCGGTTTGACTGGATCGCCGGTTCATCCGGTTTTAAACCGGTTCTTTGTAGAAAGGTATTGAAGGTCAACGGATCGGATAAATGACCGGTTTCTAGTTAATCCGCTCGAACTGGTCAGTTCAGTCCGATTTTCAAAACCTTGAACAAGAGTATGAGACTGCTAGGGATGGCAACACCCCCGAATACGCGGGTACCCATCTCGCCTCTACCTGCTCGGGGCGAGTAACCGCATCGGGGCGAGTTTTTAGAGGGATGGGTTCTTGGACATGGGCGTGGGCGGGTTTAGATGATACCCGCCCGGCATATAAATAATTTTAATATATAATATGTGTAATAAATTAAAAAAATTAATAAAATGATTAATAATATTGTATCATATTTAAATTTTTACTTTAATTTATATTATGATGTGATGATGTTATATAAATTTTGAAATTTTATTTTATTTCTTAGATTTTAATAATTATAGGGACGGAACGGGTACTCACAGGGTGGGTTAGGGTTCAACCTTTTACTACCCGCTCATAGGAGCGGAGCGGGTTCTATGCGGATTATTGTAGGGTGGGGCGAGATCGAGTAGAGCAAAAATCCGCCCCTACCCACCCCGTTGTCACCCATAGAGACAGCAAATTTGCTAAACGCTGCATGACTGAGTAATGATTAGGGTCTTAATTTATATTCTTAATTATGGGTAAATAGTTAATTTTATTTATGAGATATCACTTATATTTTTAAATTCGTCTCCAAAATTTTTTTAATCAAATATGACTTTCAAAATTTTAAATGAATCGCATTAGTCTTCATTTTCTTTGTTGACGGCGCCAAAATTTATTAATGTGGCATGTTAAGTGATATTACAACACACATAGAAATCTTAATTTACTATTAGCATGATAATTTTATAAATTATATCAAATAAAAACCTAATTGAGGAAAGAACTTGATACATTAGAATCCCTCGATTTAAGGTTGATTTGATATAATTTCATAAAGTTATCATGTTAGCCACCAATTAAGACTATTAGTTATATGTTGTGGTGTCACTTAATGTGTCACATCAACAAATTTTGACGCCGTTAGCAACGGAAGTAACAAAAGAACTAAAATGACTAATTTAAAATCTTTGAATGACGGATTTGATTAAAAAAATCTTTCAAAGACTAATTTAGAGAAGATTAAATAGTCATTTCAGACCATAAAAGATTCGAATACTGACAAAACAGACCATGACAAATTGAAACTAAAGTCATACTCATACAAGATAAATTTCGTTCGATAAAAATAACTAATTGTTAAATTTTTGTTCATAATTTCGTAAATACCCTCTCCTTTTCTCTTCCTTCTTCGTCTTCCTTCCATAACCCCCGCCACCTCTACTGCAAAATCTACCATCCCATCAAATTTACTCCTCTACTCGCACCTCTCCCAAATAACTGCATCAGAAACGAAGTTGAAAAATCAAGAGACTCAAAAGAAATAAAAGAGAAAATCCTAGTCATCTCTCACCCCAAGTCTCCAAAATCTTGCGCTATCTCCTCTCGTTGTCTTGCGAGTGGCGATTCTTTACTTGGCTCGCATGAGCCTTGTTTGTGTTCTTGTCTCTTTTGAGAATCACCACCACCACTAAAAGGGATTTCAATGGTGGAAGAAGAAGAACGAGAAAGAGAAAAGAAGAGATTTCGTATAGGGTATGCACTTGTACCAAAAAGCAGTAGAGCTTTATCCGCCACTCGCTCGTTTCCTTCGCTAGCTCGTATAGTAGCACCTCATACAGGTTGACACAAACCTACCATTGTTGGAGCCGGGCCCATTCGATTGCCTCCTCCACGAGTCATACGGCAATAACTGAAAGCACTTTGATACCTTAATCCTTTTCTCGATCTCGTCCTCAAGGTCTTACTGTTAGAATATATGACAAATATATTCTGACAGATTTTGTATATCATCTTTGTTAAGTGTATATTTAGTTTCCTGATTTATAACCTTAATTTCTTTATTTATAGCCTGATTAGGTTTTCTAATTATAGTCTAATTATACTCTTCTATTTGGTGTATATAAACAGATTCTTCTTATGAAATGGGCAAGGGATTAATATATTTCACCTATCATGGCATCTTGTGAATCTCCTCAATGCTCAGCTTCTTCTGTAACCCTAATCTTGAGAGACTCTCCTCCAATAACTCCCTCCTACCTGTACACGTGAGAGCATTATTTTCCAAACCCTCCGTCTACCATGTCTCGTGTGATCTCGTGTAGGTCATTAATCGTCCCTGCGGAGAGAGTGTCGATTATCTTGTATGAGTATAATTTTAGTTTCAACTTTTTTATGGTCAATTTTGTTAGGGTCCGAATTTTTTATAGTTAAAAATGGCTATTTATTTTTTGGAGAATAAGTGATATTCCATTTATAAAAAAAACTTTACATTGTTCTAACGTGTTAATAAGACCCATAAAATGTCCAACCCAATAAAATATAATTGTGCCCAACTGATGACTAATGGCACAGCTTCTAAATAATAATTTAACGAGAAAGTATGGGAGTTAATAATTTTAATGTACCATGTTTATAATAGACTTAAAAAGGAAGATATTTAAAAAAAAAATAGAATTAATAGTTAAATTCATTCACACTACATATGATCCTTACATCCAAACTCTAACAGAGTCGTCACCCTCCTTCTGCCGACCAAATAAATCAAACCTTAGCACCGCCGTCCTCCTCACGAAGCAGCACTATCCCCTTTTTGCGGTTAGCGACATCCTGCTCTCCCGGAGCAATGCCGCACTGCCCCTCCGTCGTTGGAGCCTCACCGTGAATATAACATTTTCCTTCCCATCACGTAACCGTGCTGCCGACGCTGCCGTAGACTCCAGCCGATGCTGTTGTTTGAATTAACCGGTGTGAGTATGGTAGATGTAACGTATACATGTTTGAAGACAATATCAAATCAAACACTCAATTGCTTACTTTTGATTCTCACTCATGTCTCCTTATCTGTTTAAGATTTTTTTTTTCATGTTTTGTTTCTCCAGTTTTATGGTTATATCAAATCATAAGACTCATGTGTCAAATTATACATTTTTTTTGTAATTAAAATTAAAATGTTGGATGATCATAGTTGTTTATTCTGTTTATTCATCTTCTTCTATTTTAATGGTCAATTTACAATGGTCATTTTAGTCGGTATGTGGATGGTTATTTTAATTTTTATGTAGATGATTATTTTGATTGGATTGAATTTAATTATATATAATTAAAATGTTCAATTCATTAGGTATGCGAATAATTATTTTTATCCTTAATTGGATGGTTATTTTTACTAAGGGTTAGTGGCATGTGGCAAACCAACCAGCGACGGTGAAATGGGATGATTATTGATGAAGGTGGGGTGGCGTGACCACCGGTTGAAAAAGAAGACCGTATTAAACTGAAATGTTTTAGTAAATTATGATTTTAGATGGTTTTTTTTTTGAAATAACTAACTATATTTTTTTAAAATTTAAAATTTGAAAGGGAAAAATTTAAAATTTGATATGAAATAATTGAATTAGAGTTTTTGAATTTAAATAATTTGTGAAATAATTTTTATTATTTATTTTTATTGAACTAAATAACTAGTCCATTATACACATTATTAAAATTTCTTATTGGCTCTCTAACAAAATTCATTAATAATTATATCCACAGCAATAATAACACTTAAGTACACTTATTACTAGTAGTTATAATATTAATATTAATCATATATGATGATGAGATAAATAATATTATTTATATTATTAACATTATGATTTAATATTTTTTATCTTAATAATTATCTTAAAAAAATAAAATTATGGTAAATTTAGATATTTAAATTTATAGATTATTTTAATGATTAAAATTTGTTCAACATTAAGTTATTCAATTAATTATTTTTTAGGAACTGAATTGAGATAAAAACATATAAAACAGAAAAATTATATATAAATAGTATTTAAAAAAAGAAGAGAAGCTCTTATTATTCTAATAAGTTGTATATTCTCCTCCCAAACTCGCATAATAGCAGTCACTAATTAACTATAGTGGAGGGACTTCACTCTCTGGATACTTCTCTTTTTTTGAACTCTATCCGATATTGAGAATAATTTTTTTGGGTATGATAATGGGGCCTAAGTCCAAGAGAACAAAAACAAATATATTACTCAATTCTAGGGGGCAAGGTGACCCCTTTAGTATCATCACTCGGTAACCCAAAAAACTCAACAGGTGAAGAATCTAATAAGCAAAAATCTTTTTTATAGGTCCGTTTGAAAACTTTAAAAATAATTTTTTTTAATTTTTGACTTATAAAAAGTAGTAGTATTAATATTTGATGTAATTTTTAAAATTAAATTGTAATTTTCTAAGAAGCTATTTAGGAGTTTATAGAGAAGTTAAAAAAATGACTTCTCTCATAATACTTCTACTTTTCATTTCATTTCTATAAAATAAGCACTTTTAGAGTTAAAAATCTAAATACAAAATAACTTATTTATAAGTAACTTTAAACAGAATCATTTATTATTTAAGTTATTTTATCAAAAAGAGTTTAATTTAGTTACCTAAACTTGACCTTAATGCTGGTTTGAGCTAACCAATGAACGCATTTATTTGTTTCTCTTCCTACGTGATTGAAAAAGATCTCCTATGATCTTCGAATCAAATTCAAAATTTCTCTTTGGCTATAACAAGTGGTTATTTTATTGTGATCTTTTAATATCTCATAAACCTCCATTGAGAATAACTATGGAGTAATAATAGTAGTAGTAGATCAGCCTTTCTTTTTTTGCGAGGAAATAAATTTTTCATTTAAGAAACGTTTATTACAAAAAAAATCATCTCTAAGCCCATTTAATCATTTGGTCCCAAAAATAGACATCAATGAGAAAAATCCAAAACCAAGTTGGGTTAGTCTAGTGGTTAATTCACTAGTCCGCTTAAGCAAGTGTTGAGGGTTGGGAAATACCGTGGGAAATAAAAAAAAATCCAAAATCAACTTGGGTTGGTTAAGTGGTCAGCTCACTCGTCTCCGCCTTGTGCATGCAGTAATTCATTAGCTAGCAACAAACTCTTAAATAGAACTTAGACCTGTTGGGTTGGGAGATACCGTTTAAATAAATATAAAAATTAAAAAAAAAAACTAACATGCTAATTAATCATCGTAATTTTAATTAACAATCCTTATATGGGAAGCACTTGACCTCTTTGCTCTTTAGCAGTGAATCCACAAGAGACACTTGTCATTCATATACTCATTCATGTCTCAATTTAAACATATAGATATTTTTTTTTCTCAATCTACATGATAGATTTGGCCTTATTCTTCTTACAAATCTTTTTCATCCGCAATTATTTTTGTCATCATTATGGCGTCAATAAATGCGACGTTATTGAGACTATCCACGTTATCTTAACATAACAGCAAGAAGTTGTTCAGTTAGATGGAATAAGCTTGGAAGCTTTAAAAATAATTTTTTTAAATTTTTTATTTTAAAAAATAATAGTATTAATATTTGGTGTAATTTTTAAAATTAAATTATAACTTTTTAAAAAATTATTTAAAAATTTATAAAAAAATATTTAATATATTTTTTTTAAATAATTTAATTAAATTGTTTATTCAAACTGAACTTAAACCACCTTTACAATAACAATGCAGAACATCTCAAATAAAAATTCACATATTAACAATTTGTTAAGAAATGAATATTTTCAATTTTTTTAATTATTTGATAAAATATAATCTCTCATTTTATATTTTTTAAATAAAATAAAAAATGTATATATAAAAAAAATATTAAATAATTAAAAATTATACTTTATTAAATAATTTAAAAAAATTGAAAAAATTCAATCCCGAGGTTACTATACATGTCACAAGCAATCCCTAAATTATTGTTAGAAGCGCACTCCTCCTCCTACATCTCATACACAAACTAAATACGAATTTGCATTCATAAATATACAAATAAGAATTTTCATAATTTGAAAATAATAACTCATGTTTTTAATCATTCTTAAGCGGTTTAATTAGGTAGTTAATTTTTTTATTAATATCAACTAATATTTTTTATTTTAAATTTTAAATCTTACAATTTTTTATTTTAAATTCTAATTCTAAGTGCTAATTTTTTAAAAATAAAAATTACAAAAATAATTTACAATAAAATTTTTTACTCGTATTATTATTTAAAAGATAATTCTTTATTTCTTTTTCAAATAATAATCGTAATTACCTATTGAATTTTTGATAGTTGATAGTGATACGGTAAAAAAAAAGTTATAAATATGCGTAAATTAATATTTATATTGGAATAAGAATGATATTTTTTATGATTATAGATTATATAATTTATGTATATTGATGGATATTATTATTTAACATAATTTGTTAATTAAATTTGACATGCATCACATAGATGACTTGTAGGTGATTTTTTAATTTTCCCTAACTAGTTTTATAGTAGGTGAATATATCTTTAGCCAATTTTATAATGCTTTATATTTATTTGATGTCTAATTTATTTATTTTTTTTAGTAAATTTTAAATATTTTAAACTCTTTAACTTTTATATTTTTAATTTAAAATTAATTTTTTTAACAACTAAGTAATAATTTTTAGACACATACCCTAATAAACACTTATGTCTTTCCACTTTGGATAATTTAGAGTATTAGACATGCCTGATCCGATGATCTTCTTTCTCCCATCTCCATTTTCATCAGAGACTAATTAAAGTCAAACAAGAAGCTCGTTCATTTTATTTAATTTGCTCATTTATAGGAGCACATACATAACGGAATTCGGTTGCAGTGGATTTCACGTGAAGTCATTTAACAACTCTCAGTTATCAACTTCACATAAAGTCGACTGCACTTGAATTTTCACCTAATACAAGCTAAGGGTTTACATATATATGATCACATTTCATTATACCCCGAAGCTGCACAAACTGTATTTGTGAAAGAAACCTTATTGTTCTCAAGATCAAACCCAATATTCAAGTTCATCATTTGAATATTCCCAAGGAACGACACGTCATCTTTGGAATCAGATCTAAGAATGGCAAGGCACCAAAGAGGGTCAACATATTCAATATAAACAACGTCATTAATCAGCTGAAGATCAACACCACCAGCGAAGTGCAACGTCACCCTTGGCAACAACTCTCTTTCAGTGCTATTGGTGGATGTAAAGCAGAACTCTTTCTTGTAAATGTTTGTGTCTTGCTCTGGTGGATACGGTACTATATTCACGTTAGTCACCATTTCCTTAACCAAGTTTAGAAACGCATCATAAGCGTCGCTTCTAAGCATTGTGTACCTTGATGCTGAATCAATGAGGAATCCTCCGCGGCGATCGCTTGTTCGCTTGAAGATCGCCGGAGGAATGTTAGCTCTTCTGTTGCCAACGCTGATTCCCTCTAGATCCACATAATAAAGCTGTGGTTCGTTACTTGGAAGTTGCACCAGTGGTGTTGCATCTTCAGGATGTATCACTGCTTTTGAACCGAAATGCAAGCTGCTGCTACCTCCACTAGATCTTCTCACAAAGCAATGTGAGAACCTATATACATTAATTAATGCAAAAATTAGTTACATTACATAAAAGCTTTAACCGAGATACTTTACAATTCGAAAATGTTTAAGGGTGTTTATGAATTGGTTTCGATTTATATATTTGCGGTGTTTATTCGAATTCGATCTAAAAATTATGGGTATAGATTTAATCTGCAAACTAATAAGATCAGATTGTGAATTTTATGTATGTATTCATATATTTGCGGATTTACAAAAATAAATAAATAAATATTCTTTTTATGTTTTATTTTCGTATATGTTGTATTATTTTATTTTCATTATTTAAAAAAAGTATGTTTAATATTATCTTAAAAATAAACATATTTAAAATAATAGAAAAATTTTTATTGATTTTTTTAATAAAAATAAGCTTTTAAAAATGTTTTTATGTTTGTGATATATCTGATGATATCCAATCAGATCTGAGTTTAAAAACTACGGATAATAAATTCGATCCGATAATTTTAGTGCAGATCCTCGTTCACCCCTAAAAATGTTATTCGTATATCAAAATCAGTCACTCAAATCAGCTACCGACATATTTGTATATAAATATGCATGTGGTATAATTTATTTTCAATGTATATTTATATTTCAATATGTATTTTATACTAACTCGTGACTGATTTTAATATACACTTAACATAATTATTTCTTATTTGTTTTTTAGTAATCTTAAATTTTCAAGAGATCACTTTAATAAAGACACTAAATATGTCTTTTTTTTAAAGACGTTCACACGTGTCATGTTATTATTGGACATTTTTATTAAATTGGTTAATAATTTATTTTTTAATAAACCAGAACAAAATTGGTTTATAGTAGCCACAATAATAAACTCAATTATCTGCATTATAATTATTAGACCCGATTTGATCCGATCGAATTATACAATCTAAACCGAATATCTTTAAATTTTTTTATAAAAAAATAATATATCCCTAACTTTTTGTTTTGCAGACATTTAAATCTCTAAAAATTTAAAAATACAATAAAATTCTTAAAAAAAATAGATTTATTGTTATTATTATAAAAAAAATCAGTTTTATTCTAGTTTGTTAAGAAATTCAAAAATAACCGATTCATTAATACGTCCAATAATAATGCGACACGTAAATATTTTTTTTAAAAAGACATTCTATGCGTCTTTACGAGAGCATCCCAATTTTCGATTACCCGTCATAATTGGTTTTTTCATATTTGTGGTGTCTTTGTTTTCCTCTCCATTGAATAGTGTAGGTTTTGAAGATGTAAGAAAATGATATTTTGAAAAAAAAAATTTCTGGAAATATCTTTAGATAAAAAAAGAGTTAAATTTATTCGAAAAAATAATGTTATGTATTTAAATTTTTTTTGTTAATTAAGTCTAATAAAATTGATTTAATAATCTAACATAATAAAAATCAATTATGACTAATATTATTTTAAATTTTATTATTTAACTTAATTACACTTAATTCATAAAATAATTTAGATATGTAACATTAGTCTATTCAAAATGATACCTCACAATATTACAACTCACATCTGTTCCTGTTTCTATAAATTAAAATTATTTATAATCACGTATTAGACTTCTCTAATTTTAGTTCAATATAGAACATATCTAATTTATTTTTTTAGACAAGAGTTGGAATAGGATGACTATTTTTCCTTTCACAATTTTGCTATATTAACAACAGTATTTTTGTTAATTTTTATCAACTTTTGTTTATAATTATGTTTAATATAAGTGTTTTTGTATATGTGTTTAATAAAAATATTTTTTTATGATTGTATCTAATAAAAATATTTTTCTAAATATATATTTTTTGGTATATTTTTTTATACATGTATTTAAAATATAATAATTAATTATTACTAATAATAAGTTAACAGATAATATATACCTGTATTTTTCCTTTCAAGAATGAAATGTTTCTTGTCTTAAAGAAAAAGGAAAATAGATGGATAACCTTTTAACTCCGAGTTGATGGATCAAAGAAAAGGGAGGGTCACGGCTCAAGCCCAAAGAACCATGGACGTCCAACCCATTGAAGTCAACGGGGCTTACATCGTGGTTAAGGCCGAAGCTTAAGACTCCAACATCCCTCGGCGAATTACTCTGACCAGAGGGACCATCGGCATCGAACCAGAACTTGTCTTTTGAGAGTACACCATAAGTTGATGGACCTTCCTCATATTCTAGTTTGTAGGTACATGCCTCATCATCATTTTCGTTCTTGCAAATTCTCTTTTCAAGAAGCTTGCAAGTCTTGTCGTTACACAGTAGCGATCTGTAAGTTTTGGACATGGAGGATTGGAATGCAGTTCTTGCATTTGTCCAAGTTATATCGCTCGCTGTATCGATAAAAGCGTACACTTGTTGTGGCGGGGTGCCAATGTAATAAGAGGCTATGTATTGGCATCGGTCGTACACTACTTGTGCCGACACATCATCGCCGTTCATTAAGTGTTGTGATAGTAGTGATGATCCTACTAATGATCTTGGCATGTTAAGGCATGCCATGGGGCCACGTCCTTTGAGGGAGCTTGTGGAATCATTGTATAATGGAGACAGAGGTGAGTCTCTATGGATGAGGGAAATTGAGAAGCCATCGTTGTTGTTAATGGAGTTGATATAAGAATAAGACTTGTCTGATTTTGTAGGTGTGAAGTTCAACAGAAAGAGAAGGGGAAGTAAGAGAATGGTGGTAGAAGAAGAAGCCATCGTTGATTTTGCAAAGTGCTCACCTCCCTTTGTCTCATTTTATAGAGAGCTACCACAAATTAGTTGCTAAAAATTTTTTATTATCATAATTTAATCCTCGTTAATTTTTATGGTCAATAAATTAAATTAGTTTCTAATTTTTTATTTGGTTAGATATATTGATTTTTATGTTAAATAGCCAAATTAATTTTTATCGTTATTTTAAGGGGGTTAATTATTTTTTTCGTCCCTAAAGTCTTGGTTCAAAATTAAAATCGTCTCCGACCTTTTTTTCGTATTAAAATCATCCTCAACGTTACAAAACGTTATAAAATCTTCCATTTGTCTAAACGATATTTTTTAGACAATTTTGCCCTTAAACAAAAATGAAAAAAACCCTTTTTACTCTTACCACTAACTTCCCTGCATCATCATCATCGGCGCATCTCTCTTTCTCTCCGTCTCCCTTTCCTCATGACCATCACCACTGCCACCATAACCATCACACCTTCTTTTTCTCTAAATCACTATCACTCAACCACAAACTAAATTCAACAACATCAACCAAATTTAGCAACAAATTCAGCAATTTTAGCAAATTCAGCAACAACATCCACAAAAAAATTGACAAAAATTTTAGATTTAACAACAATTCACCAATCATCAACCACAACTTCATATTCGAAATTAGCAACAACAGAAATTAAAAAAAAAATAATGGTTATGTTCTTAAAAAATAAATAAAAAATTAAAAATAAGAAGAATGAATAGAGAAGGAAAAAAATTCGTGGTGCGAAAAACTATTGCCATCAACCTCTGGACGCCGCCACCCTTAGTGCGCTGGTTCTACCCTCCTTCTTCCTCCTTTCTTTTTTTCTTCATCTTCCTTCCAATTGCCACCTATCGTCACTGTCCGTGGAAAGCCAGCAACCACTGCAAACGCCGCCTCTCCCTTTTTTAGAACTCGATCCCAAACCCGCACCCTCCGATCGCCCGAAACTGCCGCCCACCACCTTCGATTTCTGGACAAGGATGAATTTGAAGACTCCTCCTCCTATCACAATGCTTTCCACTCCAATTCCACTTTCCCTCTCACCCATCCCGACGCCATCTCGAATCAGACGGTGATAATCGCTCTGATGCAGAATTGCTGCGGTGCTTCGTCGTCTCCCCCAAATTTTAGAACCAGAAAAAAAACCTGCTTCTCAATCCTTTCTCTCGCTTACCCAAATTTCAGAGGGAAACAAAAAAACAAAAATAAAAAACTTTTCACATAATCGTGCTCTAATTCAGCCCATATTGAGTTTTTTTGGCTGCTGAATCCTGTTCCATCAAAGTTACAATCTTTTATGCGTTTTTGAACCATGGAGAGTGAAGGGAAGGAAAAGTCTGGTTTTGATTATTTGGTGAGGGAGAGCAAGAGTCTGTAGAAAGAAAGAGAAAAATAGGCTCGGTGATGATGAATGGGGTTGGGGTTAGTGGGGAGGCAGATGGGTTTTTTTATGGGCAAAATCGTCCAAAAAATTTTGTTTATGGACAAAAGGATGATTCTATAACGTTTTGTAACGTTGAGAATGATTTTAATACGAAAAAAGGTCGGGGATGATTTTTATTTTGACCCAAGACCTTAGGGACAAAAAAAAATAATTAACCCTTATATTAATAAAAGATATAATAGTTTCTAAAAATATTTAAAATTTTAATAAAATATATATTGATTATAAAAATTTATTTTTTAAAAATAAAAATAATAAAAAAATAATAATGATAAATATAATTAAAAAAATTATTTTTGTGTTTATTTTTTGAAATTATTTTTTATAATTATAAAAATAATTACAAGAGAGAAAATCATTTTAGTTTTAGATTTAATTTTCTTACATGTGTTAGTATTTTACTAGTAGGTCAAATTTATGTCACCCTCAGTTATCAAAACTAATACCACCATAGAACTCTCCTAGTATATAATGCAAACTACATAAAAAGTGTTCATAATACAAGTTTCATAACATCATAAACTACATAGTAAATAACATAATGCCATTGGTGCTGGTAGTCGTGGTAGTGCAGTTGATGCTCGATGCCACATCCCGGAGGCTGTACTTGGCATTGAGGCCTGCGAGGCCGTGGGTCTACAGGAGGCTGGGGCTAGGTAGCAGGATCCTATGCTGGCGGTGGTGGAGGGGGTGAAAGTGGGACATAGTAACCTCTTGAGTAAGTAATGGGGACATGCTGATGCACAGGAGGATAAGGCTGAGCCAGTGAAGGATACGGTGGTGGTGTAAGCTGTGGACGGGATGACGTCACCAATCGACTGTAGTCGAATGAAGGCGGAGTCGTATACTAAGCACTTGTGCGCACCCCTGTTCCATATGACGTGCTAGGTCCCGAATGTGATCCTAGAACCCAAACTGGGGTACAAGCGGGAGCGGAGGAATGAAGATGATATGGGCCGATTCCCTGTTCTCTAGCAGTGCAAAACTGCTATGCGAGGCGCTGCATCTCAGCCTGGTCGGTGGTGCATATTTAGAATGCATCCTGAAACTCTATCTCCTCAACTATCTGCTCCTCATAATAACTGTTGGATTCTTCAACATCATGCCAGCCCGGTGGGAAAGTGTCCCACATGTCATGATGAGTATGTGAACCTGAACCAGAGGGATGGTCCGGTGTTGGAGCTGGAGGAGGTGGAGGTGGTGGTGCAAGTGCTGGTGAATTGTCGCCGCCGGCTGGGATGTCACCGTGCTCTTCATGTCCATCAAACTCAACCTCTTCTTCGGACTTCACGTCCAATCTCTCCTTCTGAGGCATGACCCTGTCCCTCCTGGCCGTGGGGATGGTCCGTGCTTTTTGGTACCCTTCTCTCTCCTGTCTGGTCGACAAACCTCCTCCATAACGTCCGTGGCATGCCGACGACAATCGGGGATGTTCTGGGGAAGGTGAAGAACGTCCCTTGCTTGGCTGGCATCAGGCTGGATGTCACCTGATAAATCAAACAACCTGGGTCATCAAGTACATTTTGGCCTGATAGGTGCGTAACACGGCAAGCAACCCGACACCAATCCCAGTACTCCTATGTAGGCCTCTAGTTGAAGCATGGCTGAATAAAGATCCTGCGGCCCTCTGTAAATTGTGCCCTCCATCGATCATACTAGTCGACAAGTATGTCAAGCCACCAGACATCTTTGCCTCATCTTGTGGATGTCGGAAACCTGTCGACGTTGACCGGGGCCTCTGGCACTGGCTGCTCACCATTAAACTGGCGCTTCACCCGGTCAACCTGGTAAAATTCGACAATGTTGAAGCAGACGAGGGGGACAATAGACTCTATGTCCCCCACTCTGCCTCATCCTTCATCCATGCCAAGCACATAACCTGCAGTGCAGGATCCTCGTACAGCGTCCACACAAACTGCAACATAAGTTGCGAAATAAACATCAGTAATACAAGCTAAATTAAAGGATAAGTAAGTCATGAAACTACAAAAGAGTAAAATGTTATTGCTAACCTCGTTCATCAGTAACTGATCTAGTGACAGACGTCATCAGAGGATCCTTTGCTCGTGCTGGTCCCTGCTCTACTGTGTCAACCCTATCAACCTATCAACAATTGCAAGAATAACACAGCTCTACTCGTGTTGGTCCCTGCTCTATTGTGTCAACCCTGTCAACCTATCAACAATTGCAAGAATAACACAACTTTAATTAATGCAGCATCATAATCAGTTACAAATTTGAAACGCAATCAAACCATAAATAAAGGATGGTTACCTGGCTACCATGGGATATATGTAAACATCTCGGCCAGGTGGACACCGCTGCGAAAACCTCTAGTAAATCCAAGACATTAATAGTGGAGTGCACCCAGCTATGTTTGTCGTGTCTTGGTGTGCTGCAGTGCACAAAGAATGGTAGGTCCATGCAAGCACCGCCGAATCCCAAGACAAACCACGGCACGTCTGAAAGTTAGCAAGTAGTGCTAGCCACCGGAGATAGACCAAATTATTTAACTTGTAAGTCATCAAGTATCCCCAAATTTGTAGAAATTACGGAAGCACCCACACTAACTCCCCATGCGCATGTAGCCCAAAGTGATACGCAACGTCTTGCAGGGTGATAGTGCATTCACCCTATGGCAGGTGGAACGTGTGTGTCTCCAGACGCCAACGCTCCACGAATGTTGTAATCAGAGAGTTGCCAAAGATGAAGTCTCTGAGAGGCACTGTATCGCCAAAGCCAGCCTCCCTCAAATAGGGGACGATGGCGTCCAGTGATGCAAGTGTGTGACTGACTCGCCGAAAAAGCAGAAAGCGAGACCTCTGACAACAAATAAATTATCATAATTAGAAAACTAACGTCCCAATAAACATTAACATAACAAACATAGTTACCTATTGTATACATTTATTTAATAGAAATTTAGAAAAGATGTACTAACTAAATTTATTTAAATAAAACTTTTTGCATTAATAATTATTAAGTTAATTAATAAACATATAATTAAAATAAAAATATTTAATAAAGTAATTAATAATCTAATTAACAAAACATTTACTATATATTCAGCCACCTAAATCATAAATTGTATTCTAGTTTTTGGCAACTATCCTAACCGTGACTATACATATATGCTATAACATGAACGTGAACATAACAAAACTAACAGCGAAGTCGGCTATCTCAACAATTGTCACGTCACATTCAGTTTATTGATGTCCGAATCACGTGCGTCTACGCGTGCCATCTTAAAGTTCCTCGATAATATCGTCAAAAATAAATAGAAGAGAAGATAGGGTGATCGAAAGGGTAGAAATGAACCGCAAACGTCACTGTGAACAACATATATTTATAAGACGCACCTAGTAGTATAAACGAGATAAGTTATATGTATCTCGTTTACATGTGTCACTTGTCCAGTCTTATCTCATTTACATTGTAAACGAAATAAGATTAGAAGATATATTTTTTAATTATTTTTTAAATGGTTTATTTTAGTAAATAAATTAATTTTTTATTTATTTTAAAAAAATATTACTATCTGTTCATACAGTTTCATTATAGAAAGAAAATATAATAAAAAAAATATAAATAGACAATAAAAACGTGAGTGAAAGTAGAATTGTAGAAACGTGATTTCGAATAAAGATTAGTAAAGTACATCATATAATTGTCACGTCACACAATTATGCAATCAGTGATTTTTGTTACTTATTATTTTATTTTACTTCTTAATATTGTTTTAATAAATAATAGTTTCTGATTCAACTGTTCGTTGTATGGAAAATTCTTACATACACACTTTGAAGATTAAACAAAATTGAAAAGATGTAAAAATAAATAAAGAAATAAGTGATTGTAATTAAATGTGGAGTAAAAAATTTGCATTTCAATAGAATCTTGCAATTTATACATTGAGTAAATTAAAAATTTACATGACTTTTATTTAATTAAAGGGTATTTTGGAGAATATTAATTAAGAAAGAGAGAAAACAAATCTAATATTTAATTTATATTTATATTATTATATTATATATACGACATTATCCGAGTGTTCTTTTTAGTGCCTTTATGATCCGCGGAGTGTTACCTCAAATCGCATATTCATTTAGGGAAATTTTATGGTATGGATAATAAAAAATATTTATAGATATAGATCTATGATGACTAGTTCTATATATTGACTGACATTTGTTACTGAAATTGGCACCATTCCTCATGAGTTATTGCGGAAGGTGACTTGGCTAGTAGTAAGATGCTAAGCAATTTTATTTTCCGGATCTTCTAATTAAATGTATGGTTGGTTAGGGATAGACAACGGGTTTCATGGGTGAGAACATGTCTCCCGCCCCGCTTTCTAGGATTTCTGCAAATATTTGTAAAATTTTTGTAAAAGATAAAAAAAAAATAAAAATTAGAAAATAAAGATCATTTTTAATTTTCACTACAAACATAATTTTTATAATTTTTAAAGATTTAAATAATAATAACCAACAAACATAAATATTTAAATATATCTATAAATAACAAAAAAAAGTTATTATATTATAAAATATACTTTTCAATCCTCCTTTTATTCTGTAATGGTAGTGATGGTAGATTTTAATTTACTTAAATTTTACATAAAAAAATTTAAAATTAAAATCGTATAATAACTCAATAATAAGTCAATAATATGAAAAAATAATATATTGTATATAATTTAGTAATTTACTTACATCAACATCTCTTTCAATGTTATAAATTATACAACATTTAAATCTTAAATTAGTTGTAATGCCAAATTCATTCTAAAACAAATCTTAATTACACATTAAAGCCTCTAATGTAAATTACAGAAATCACAAATAAATATAAATTAACAAATATAAATTAACATTGCTATTGTAATTAATAAATAATATCAAAATAAAAAAATTATAACATAAACATATAAATTTCAGAATCAGCATAAAAAAATATAAATCATAACAAATACTTTAAAATCAAAATAAATAATGAAAATTTTATAATCATAGAAATCAGAATTAACAATTCAGCATTAAAAATTTAAAATCAAAGTAAAATAATAAAAATTTTAGAATTATAAAATCTAAAATCAACAATTCAATATCAGAAATATAAATTATACTTAACCTAACTTAAAAAAATTATAACAAATGCTTCAAAATCAAAGTAAATAATGAAAATTTCGTAACCATAGAAATCAGAATCAACAATTCAACATTAGAAATATAAATTATATTTAACCTAAGTGGCTAACTCACATAAATTATAACAAATGCTTCAAAATCAAAGCAAATAATGAAGATTTTAGAATTTTATGACTTACCCGACAGAGAAGAGGCGACGACCGGCCAAGGCGCGATGACCGGAAAAGAGGCGACAACCGGCGAACACGCAACAACGAGAAGACGCGACGACGGCGAAGATGACGGACTTCCTAATGTAGTGTGCGTGACGTGACGGTGACCTGAATAACCTCCACATTGCATGAGAGGTGGTGGTAAGAGACTGAGGGGGTGGGAGGTGGCGGTCGGCAGTGGCGATGGGAGACCATACCGTACGTGTGTGGTTCAGCCGTTCAATGTTTATGAAAAGAGAGGGCCAGAGGCTGAGGTTTGAGGGTGAAGAGTTCAGACTTGATTAAGGTTTATGAGTTATAACGGCTAGGATTTCTCTCATATATATATCGGGGTATTCTAGTCTTTTTATATATACAGGGATTAAACGGATCTTCACAAGACAGAGATCTCTATTCCTGCTCCATCCCGTTTAATATACAGAATCTCGTCTTCTATCTCTGTGAGTATAAAATTGTTCCTGTATCCACCCTACAGATAAATTTTTGCGATATCTTTCTTGTCAGGAGTTTTTGCCGTTGGTCAAAAGTCAAGACCTATTTATGATTTTCTTTTCAATTTTTTTCGTTAAATTCAATTTCATGAACTTGAACGGCCTAAGGCCTTTCCCTCTTTTATTTTTTTAAGTGTAAGTTATTTATTTTATTTGTTTATTATTATAGTATATTTTTATTGACTCATTTTTTAAGATATTATAAAATAAAAGGTGTAATATGGCGATATTATATAAATTTAATGCAATGCATTGATATAAAATGGATTAATGCCAGAATATATCGCCACTGATATAAATACACTTACCACGTAAATAATGATTTGATGGAAGACAATTTTTTATTCGATGAAAATGGAAGTAACGATCTGTTTTGAATTTTCTTCAACAACTCTCAACCATTGATCAATGATGTGACGGTTTTTAGCTCCTCTTTCTTCCCTCTTTCTTTACTTAGACAATGATTCATGATTTTATTTAAATTGTGTATAACGATTTATGTAAAAATCGCTATTAATCTCATATATGTTACATGTTTAAACTCTCATTCCAACGTATTACTATTACACATATCTGATCGTCATATTAAATTCACAAATTATTTGTTACTTACGAAATGAATAATATTTTTTTTTTATTTTTGAACTAATACTATTTTTTGAACTTTTTTTTATAATTTCCATCTTTCAAAATTATTTTTTATGGACGTTTTAATCTTTGGAATATATTTTTTGTTAATTTATTTTAGTGATTAAAAATAATAAGAAATATTTGTCAATTTATTCATATGAAAAGATGGATTATTAAATAATAAAAATAAAGTTAAAATTGAAGATCTGAGGATCGAAAAAGATAAAAGTAAATAAGTTGAAGTAACGTTTAGAAGAGAATCTAAGACTACGAAAAGATAAATATTGAAATAAGTTTTAGTATTGTATTTGATGTAAAGTGGGAAATAAATATTAAAACAAAAATGAAATCCTAATTTAATTTGCATAAAAAATAAAGTTAGAATTAATTAATTAAAATAAAGATATTTTAAATATAAAATATGATTAAAATTTCGATATCTATTTCTAAAAATTTCAGTTATTTATATTCTTATTTTTTAAAAATATTAAAATACTAAAATTTTAAAAATTAAAATTAAAATTTTAATACTAATTTTTAAATCAATAAATACGATGCTACATTTCAATTCTTCAATATCCATCACACAGCCTCAAAATAAACGCTACCAGGGTATAAAAAATCTATTCGACATTAATACCCAAATAAGGTGTCCAAACTTCAGCCATTCATATTTGATGAAACCAACCAATTCACTGTGTATGCCCTCTGTATACAATATATGGACATTAAAAATCTCAGTTGAAAACCTAATTTTTTACTATAACGATTCATAGATTTTACTAATTTAATTCAGTTTTGAATACTACGATAATCCCAATACAAAAAGTCAAAACTAATATTCTATTTTTTAATTTAATATCAAAACAATTCAAAAATTAATATAATACCTATAAATTTAAAACTAAATTTTAAAGATTAATATAATAAATTTTGAATATAAAAAATTAAAATAATAAAAACCCGTAAATATCAAAACTATTACTGAAATTTAGTTTCAATTTTCGTACTGCTTTTAATGCACTGACTTAACCAATAATTCACGCCAGCTACTAAGTGGGTACGGTATTAATAATTTAGGCACGTTTGCAAATATATACACACCCTCCGACACAGGAGACAATGACGTTTTTTTTTCAAATAATAATCTTCTCTCTTTTGTTTATAAAATATTTAAAAAAATTAAAATAATATATACTTTAATTTATTTAACCAAAATACATATTAATAATCATTATAATTATTTCTATAAATTAATAATTGTTATTTGATTGATTTAAATAATAATATATTTATTATTTTAATAAATAAAATTAGAAAAATTCTACAATATAAATCACCAATTTTATCCACACTAATGATAGAAGACACGAACACAGTACAAAATACGATACGACAAGAAAAATATATACATAAAAATTTTTAATTCTTATAAAAGNATTAAGAATAAAATTGGATATATTGACATCTAATAGTATTTAGATGTATTTAAATGTGTTTGGAGAATATTTTTTATTTTTTATTAAGACGTGGTTGGATACTGAAAACACACATATCAGACGAGTGTCGATAAATGTTGTGTCCAAAACAATGTTACGAAAACCGAATCGGTTATTGAATCAGTCGAATGACTAGTTTAATAGTTTAATGGTCCAATCAAAATCCAACCATAGTTGAACCGATATAATTTTATTAAATATATAATAAAATTATTAAAAATTTAATACATAATTTTAAATATATAAATTCAATAATTTCTTAACTAATAATAATTTATTCCCGATACAAACAGTATCCTTCTCAGACCAGAGAGAAAAACAAACCAAAAGTGCAAACCAACAATTTACTAAAAGAAAGCAATGAATAAGCTGGCAGAATTCATAGAGAGCCAAAATTATTCATGAATCTAAGACTAACACTCGAGCATCCACATAAAGTTTCAACCCCCACAATACCCACAGATCTAGCTTATTAAATTTATAAAGAATATGTGTATTGCACATAAAATATTTTTTTGAGGTTCTTTTTACTAAAAAAAATAATTTTAACTCTTCACCAAAATTTCACTCTTTATCATAGTATTATCTTTTTTTATGATTTTTTTATTGAAATAAATAATATTCACCCTTTCCCAAAATTTCACTATTTATCATAATATTTGTTAGAATATATTAGGATCATTAGTTTTTATTAGAATTATTTAGTCTATCTGAATATTTATTATAAGATATCATATTTTTATTGTTTCGATCCTTTTACTAATTATAAATATTTTTTTATATTATATTATTCTACACAACTTGAATAAATACAAATTCTTTTTATATTGCTCCATCTCATCTTTTCTAACATGATATCAGAGTTATGGTATTTTCATTGAGAATAGGACCATCAAAATGAACCAAACCCATCGGACCAGCCCGTTTATCCATTTAAATGGGCAGACTTTGCCTCTAAAATTAAGCCCATTTAAATTTTGGGCTAAACGGGTTGAGTCTAATTAACCCGAAGAAAAAGTGACGGGTTAAACGGGCTAGTCCGCAGGCTAAACAAGAGGTTTGTTTATTTTTTTACATTTTTTTTTAAAAATAGCACTTTTAGCCAATATTTCTTTCGATTTGACCCGAAAATTCGACCCATCAACTAAAAATATTATTTTTTTAAAAGTTTTTGACTTAAAAGTGATATTTTTGTCAAAATATTTTTCAACAAATAAAATAAAAGGATAAATGGGCTGCCCGTTTAACCCATCGGACTGACCATAAACGGTCCGGGCTGAAAATTTATGGCCCGCAAATAAAGCGGGTTTAAACGGTCCAACCCATTTATCCCACAAGCTTAATGGGCCGGGCCTAAACGGCCCGGGTTAGCTTGTTTGACAACCCTACTTGAGAAGGATAGGTTGATTTTCTTCTAGTGAAATCACCGTACTTTTCATACTTTTCTTTCATGCTATTTTTTTTCTTCTCTTTAGTCAATGCTTTGATACTTTTCCACTTCACCGATTAGTTCATTCACTACTTACTTATTTTCATGGAAAAACCATATGTTTTTAATCACCTTCCGATAGTTTGCCATCTCTTCTCACTTTGTCTTTTCAGCAGTTTTCGGGTAGTTTGTTATCTTTTCAGTAGTTTTTCCACAGTTGATCACTCTTGTGGCAGTTCCGTCTGTAATTCCTTGCGACAGTTCCATTTGCGTTTCTTTGAGGTAGTTTTTTTGCGCTTCCTTCCAACAGTTTCGTGTGCGCTTCTTTCCGGCAATTCTGCCTGCGTTTTTTCTTGAGGCAGTTCCGTCTGCGCTTTCCTTGCAACGTCTACATTTTCTTCCAACAGTTTCGTCTGTACCTATTTTATTAATTTCTGCAGCTTTTTTATTTATTTATTTCGTTGTTTTAAATAAGTTTCAAAATCAAGTTGTCGCTTGAGTTTGAGGGGGATGTTATAATATATTAAGATCAATTAGTATTCATTAAAATTATTTAGCATATCTGAATATTTACTATAGGATATTACGTCTTTATTATTTCGATTCTCTTAACATCTATAAAAATCCTTCTATATTGTATTATTCTATTAAGATCAATTAGTATTCATTAGAATTATAGAAAAGGACAAATAGGTCCTTGACCTTTTTTTACGGATATTTTTGTCCCAAGGATTGAAAAATACATTTATGTTCCTGACCCTTCCAAAACCTAGACAAATATATCCTTCCGTTAAAGTGACTTCATTGGACCTGACGAAAAAGTCTGACGTGCCTCCCATTGCGCTGACCTGGCCATTATGGGAGCACACGTGGCGTGGACCTTTTTAAAATAGGACATATTTGTCCTCCCACTCCAAAACGATGATGTTTTGCATAACCGTCTAAATGACAAAATTATCCTTCTTTCTTTTTCACCTCATTCTCTTCTTTCCCTTCACTGCAGCACAATTCGACAACAACAACCAAAACAACGCTTCTTTCAGTGGCTGTGATGGTGAACAAAAATAAGAACACTCCATTCTATTGTAGAGTTTTGCTAAGGAATTTATGAGGTTGATTGGCTTAAGAAAAAGTTCTATGATTTGTTTAATGGTTTCAGTTGAAGGAAGCTAAAGAGATGCAACAAGGTTTGAAATAGCTAAAGGTGTGTTGTTGTTGTTGTTGGTGGTGGTGGTGATGGATTTCAGCTTTGACCAAGAATTGGTTCTGTAATTTCAAATCGTGAAGCAAGGACACGTCGTTTGTCAACTCCGGAACCACGATGGCGGTGGTGCCGCGTACGGAGTCTCCCAATTGTGGGAGGAGGTTGGCTCTACAAACCGGACACGTCATGTGAGACTCAAGCCACTCATCGACACACTTAAGGTGGAGCATGTGGTGTGAGACTCGAGCTACCCTGCCCTATCATCTTTCTCTCAAAAATTGCATCACCAAAATCCCAACAAACTTCTCTTTTTCCTTTTCTGCTACAACTACAACCTTTCTTTAATATGCACTCTCTCTCTCTTTCTCTCTCTCGAATTTTAGAATGAAGCAAGTGCAGTAGAATGAACATCATCATCATTGTCTCCCTCAAAGTTTTTTCCCACTCCATGTTAATGTCTCTTCAAAGTTGAGAACTTTATTCAAAAGGAGTTCAAAAAAACCAAAAAATGAGTCATAAAACAAAGATGCGTGGATTGAAGCTAAGTGAACGATTCAAGAGCACTCAAGTTCATGCTCTTAGTTCTTTATAAGAAAAAGCCAATGGTGGTGGTGGTAGCTCTAGCACTAGCAGCAGCAACAACAACAAAGCTTCCAACAAAGCTTTATCAATGTTTTCCACCAAATCCAACAACAACAATAACAGTAAACAAGAAACAAAAGAGTAATAAGAATGAAAGGAGAAGTGTTGATGAACTGGAAGTGCTGTGTTTGAATATGAACCAGGTGTTGAATTTGAAAGATTGGGACTCCAATTAAAACGGCGTCGTTTTGGGTGAGAAGACAAATATGTTCTATTTTAAAAAGGTCCATGTCACGTGTGCTCCCGTAACGGCTAGGTTAGCGCAACGGGAGCTACGTCAAACTTTTCCGTCAGATCCAATGGAGTCACTTTAATAAAGGAGTAAATTTGTCTAGGTTTTGAAAGGTTCAAGAATATAAATGTATTTTTCAATTTTTGGAGACGAAAATATCTGCAGAAAAAAAAGGTAAGTGACATATTTGTCCTTTTCTCTTAGAATTATTTAGCATATCTGAATATTTATTATAGAATATTACGTCTTTATTATTTCGATTCTCTTAACATCTATAAATATTTTTTTTATTATATTATTCTACACAACTTAAATAGATACCAATTCTTTCTCTATATTAACAAAATATATTCGAATGTTTGGACTTTTGGTATGGCTTGGGATATGGTTTTCTTTGTCGTGGGCTTGGAAACCTTTGGTATCAAAATACACCTTTGGACTTAAGGTGGTTCATAGACCCTCGTTATTTGTATTGGGCCGATACAGTAGAGAAATGTTATTAGGAGATGACCAACATTTTTTTTAATGTATTCTTCGGCTAGCCCTGTCAAACAACAAAAGAAAACCGATAATCAATTCTAAGTTTCTAACTAATTTTTATCATTCTATATTAAAGGTGTTGGCCCTAACATTTTTTGTTACTATATTAAAAGAGTCCGTTATCAATTCTATATTTATTTATTATTTTTTAATTTGGAAAACCACATTTTTTTAAGTGTGCTAATTAACCTCTCCTAAATTAAAGTAAGGAATAAGATGTGTCAAATATCCCTTGTCCTTGGCAAAGCAGAACTGTAAATAGTGGTTAATGGTATGTTATTTATCATTATGGTGCAAATAGCGGTTATGAAACTTTTTAACATTTTAGAGGTGTAGCTAAATTTAAAGTTACATTTTTTTAATTTGAAAATAAAAAAAGTAAAAGATGTATTTAAATTAAAAGTGTTGCCAAATAAATTAATATACTTATCAGTTATTTTACCACTTTTAGCTACCAGGAATGATATTAACACCACATTTGTATATTCTTTTTACACTTTTTTATTTTTCGAATTAAAATAATTCATAATAAATGAGAAAAGATAAAAGTTTGGCCCGCTAGTCGCATACATTTCAAATATGAAACATAGTTAATACTCAGTTTGCTCCATAAATTTATAGGCAAACGTCAATTTAGTTTATAAAATTTCAATTGTTTTTATTTAATTTTTAAATTTTGTAAATATGATCTATATTATTTTTTAAAATAATTTTTGATACACAAATATTAATAGAGCACTAATATAAATAGTCTGATGTCATATTAAAATTTATAAAATGATGTAAAATGTTCAAATATTTTAAAAATAATATTGTATCACTTGTTTTAGAAAAAAAATTTAATAGTAAATATTATTTACAATGTTATTTTAAGGCTATTTGAATGGCAGTCAAAATTAAAATAAGAACTATTTATATTAATGTTCTGTTAATATTTACGCATAAAAAATTATTTTAAGGACTAAAATAAATTAAGTTTACAAAATTTAGAGACTAATTAAATTGGATATGCTTATTATAAGTTAAGAAGTCAAATTAAATATTATATTTTGCAAATATCTTTCTTTAAAGATGATATATTGTACCACTTAAATTAGAGTGAGACGTGTGATATCTAACTTGGAACAAAAACACCAAGTCAAAACTTGGTTTATGAGAATGAAATTCTTTGGTTAAGAATAGAATTAAATAAAAAATTAAGATTTGTATATGATAAGTTTTTTTATTAAAAAAAAATCTTCACTTTTTATCGTAGTATTATTCTGGTCTTAAAAAAATTGTTGGTTTAAACTGTTTGTCAACTATTTGTGAGTGAGATGGCGATGTTTTCTCTCGATCCTTCCATTCTGCTCATGAATGTAAGGACAAGAGAACCTATTCTCAATCCTAGACGGCTATAGAAAGGAAAAAAAAGGAATTGGAGATATAATCTTTATCATTATCAGATTGTAAACACTTAATATGGTGACCAGTCAATTTTTCAATGTAAGCCTTATATGACAGAAAAGTTTAAAAAACCTAATATTTATTCACTAATAGATAAAGACATGTATATATAGAGAATGCATCAATAAAAATTACATAATAGCGATATCCTAAATGAGAAATCATGGGGCTAGGCTCCCAAACATCAGAATAAATGAGCTGTAAAGGAGAAGTATAAGAAGTCAGTGAATTAGGAAAAGGTAATTTGTGCATTTTGGCACAGGCACAATCATTACGCAACATAGGTATAGAATCATCATTTTTATTAGAAAATTGTATAGAGTTACACAATTGAAGAATAATTTTAACATGTTAGTAGTGGCATGTCCAGTCTCTTATGCCACAGCTGAAAATTGGAAGAGAAAACAGAAAATAGAACAGGTGGATAGTGTGTGGTAAGTCTTGGAATTGCAACATTGTGAAATTGATAGAGCCCTCCAGTTTTGAAGAAGAATCTTCTTGGCGTGCTTGCACTTCACAAAACAAAAATCATCACGAAACTAAAAAAATACTGCATTATCTTTTGCAAATTTAGAGACACTCAAAAGATTTTTAGTAATATCAGGTAAATGAATTAAAGATTGCAATTTGAAAAATCTTTTAGAATCAAGGGCATGCAGATAAAAATTCCCAATATGTTTAATATGCATACTTGCTCCATTACCTATATGAATCTGTTTAGGACCCGAATATTCAGAACACGAGAGAAAATTTGACTGACGAGGAGTAATGTGATGAGAGGCCCCAGTATCAGGAAACCACGCTGGATCCAAAACAAAGGAAGGAACTTTCATATAGGCAAAGGGATTATAGAAGATGATTATGGTGGGGTGGAGTTGCGGAATGCGAAGGAGAAGCAAAAGAGGAGGAGACATTGGGCTATGGAAATCGTGAGATCTGAGATGGGGGAAGGTGTTCTTCATTAAATCGTTGGAAGCAATACCACACAATATGACCAAATCGGCCGCATACTTGACATCGAGGACGATTATTGTTAGCAAAGGAGGCATGACCACCTCTGAAGAATCTTCCACTATGCTCCCTTCTATCCCCAACACTTCTATCAGCAGAGAATGAAGAAGGGATTGCATACTGAGTGAGATGTGCTTAAGCAAGAAACGGCTCAATTTTGCGAAATTTCTCAAGTATATCATCATGAGATAGAATGAAAATCTCAACCTCATAAAGAGAATACAGTTCAAGTTTAGTAGAAATGATAGTAATTAGGTTTTAGTAATCTTCATTGAGCCCTTCCAAAAGAATATTAATATGTTCATCAGTAGTTAAGAAAAAACCCAAAGACGCTAAAAAATCAACAATTCTCTTGATTCTTGAGACATAGTCAGCAGCAGGAAGACCTTGTTTCTTTATAAGCTTCAGCTGAGTTTTCAACTGCTTAACCCTATATCGAATCGATTTTGAGAAATAATCTTTAATTCTATTCCAAATATCAGAAGCAAAATTACAACCTATCATTTTGTTCTTGAAGGATTCATCTATGGAAGTAAGAAGCCAGGAAATAATATTGTAATCTTCTTGCCTCCATTGTTTGTAATCGATTGATAGAATACCAGTAACTCAATCAGCTTTGGACACATACTGCAAGGACATTGTGTCAGAGTGTAGATGATCCTCAAAGACTTGCCCAAAAATTACGGCCAAAGCCTGTTGTTGCCAAGTCTTATGATTATTTTTATTAAACTTGTCACCTATGGGATGATCAAAGGATTGTGAAGTGAATGATGAATTAGAAGAGGAAGATGTGACTAAAAAATCTGAATTAACAGCACTAGTGTCCATGAATCATGTACAAGAATAAGGCTCTTGGTACCATGTGGTAATTATTGAAATCTGATTACACTAGGTAACAATATCACAAAAGAGAGAAAAGATGTAATTTTCTATTACTCAAACAAGTAATCACGTGCTCTATCATACTCCCCTGTATTCAATATATATAGCTACATTATAACATCAATAATATTGAAAGATCTACACTAAATAATAAATCTTGAGCTAAACACCAAATAACTGCCCAAACTACTAAGTTTTGATATCTTAACTAAGTGTTATCCTTATCAATGGTGATCTTATTTATTACTATAAATACTAAATTGAATAAGTCATAATTACTTTTGATTTGGAAGTAAATGAGAATAAAATAGATATTATCTTTTGAACTTTAGATACTATTTTATTTGGACTTTAGGGTTTAATGGGTGCCATGCTCAAACATAAATAGTTCCTTCAGGGTTTCGTTCCCCTAACATACCAAAGCTGCCTTCGTCACTATTTCCCATCAGAAGAGTAGAGTCACAATTCAGCCCTATTAGGATACAGAAAGCTTTAGTTAAAGAAGATCGAAAGAACCACAAGACTGAGACAATCATTCCATCAATTTCTAATTTCTATGAATAAAGGTATGCTTCCGTATTATGATATAATTTTGGTGATTCAATATGAATGATCTGGATTACTTAAATAATTTATTCCAATACGTCACCCTTGGCAACAATTCTCTTTTAGTTTTGTTAATGGATGTAAAGCAGAACTCGTACTTGTATTATGCCTCACTCTCTGATGAAAACGGTACTACAGACATAGTAGTCACCATTTGTTTAACCACATTTAGAAATGCATCATAAGCGTTGCTTCTAAGCATTGTGATCCTTGTTCCGGAATCAACGAGGAATCCTCCGTGGCAATTGCTTGTTTGCTTAAAGATCGCTGGAGGAATGTTAACTCTGGTGTTACCAATACTGACTTCTTCTAGATCCACATAATAAAGCTGTACTTCGTTAATTCGAAGTTGCACCAATGGCATCGCATGTTCAGGATGTATCACTGCTTTTGAACCAAAATGCAAGGTGCTGGTTTTAAGGATGGTTATTTCAATTCTTATGTGGATAATTATTTTGATTGTATTGAATTTAGTTATATATAATTAAAATATGTTGGATGTTTAATTTATTAGGTATGCGAATGATTATTTTTATCATTAAGTTGATGGTTATTTTTATTAGGGGTTAGCGGCGCCGATGTCGACGTATGGCAAGCCAAGTAGTGACGGTGAAGTGGGATGATTATTGATGAAGGTGGGGGTGGCAGCCGATTGAAAAAGCAGAAGGTATTGGAGTGAAAAGTTTGGGTAAATTAGAGTTTGGGATGGTTATTTTTTTGGAAATAACTAAGTGGATCTTTTGATTCAAGTAATTTGTGGAGTGTTTTTTATTTTTTATATGTATTGGGCTAAATTTGCAGCCTATTGTTCACATTGAATTGAACATAATTATCTGCATACCTATTGAATTGAACATCCGATATATCAATTGTTCATATTATTTAGTATTTTTATTGTCTCCCTATAGAATATATTACACATATGATTATGAATAAAATATTTTTTATTTATATAAAAAATCCTAAAGTGTGAAACTACATAAAAACACTTGGTCAGGTAGGTTTCCTTTTTTTTCCCCTCAATCCTTTCTTGAATTCTTCCTCTACGTTTAACAATTAACGTGATAATGTAGTCGATATTTCATTTAAAAAAATATATAGATAGACAATGAAAATATTAAATAATGTGAACAATGAATATGTCAGATGTTCAATTTAATAGATATGCAGATGATTATGTTCATTATTTTTAATTGAATAGTTATTTTTTTTATTCGATTTACTCATGCATAATTAACAATGACTGGATGTTCAATTCACTAGATGTACTGATAGTTATTCTAATATTAAGATTTAAGAAGTAATTTGAGGGTATATTATTTTTTATTTTATTGAGTCAATTTTAAATCACGTTATTCACATTATTTATAAAAGTCATTGTTTACCTAATAAAACCGTTTCATTTATTGCTTCATATTTTTTTAAGTGGTTGCAGCGTGTACGGACATAAAATTTCTCAATTTCAATTTTTAGAAGAAAAAAAAAATAGTTACAAAATGTCATCCGCTTTTTAAATTTTTAATTTTACTAATTTAATGACCGAAACAATTTTCAATATCTCAAATAAAAATAGGAGATTGTAGAGGCAAATTATTATTATTGTTCCTAATGCATGATACTCGTTTTTCGGTGCTTCAAATATTACCTTTTGTTGGAAAGTTAAAAAAAAAGTGCATGGTAGCAGATACCTTTATATTAGAACAACACATTACACATATACTTCAAAACTTCAAAGAAGGCAATATTATACACTAGAAAGATGAACGTCGTCTTCTACCTATATATAGTATGATACACGAGAAGCATACGTTCACTTCCTTTATTATTTCATCCTCTTATAGATCTACATACTATCATATTGTATGCTACTCTCCTTAAAGTAGCTATGGTATTTTAAAAAATATTGTTAAAATTTTAGTAATATTTTTTTTATTATTTAACAACGCTTTTTAAAGGTGTTGCTAAAAAATATTATCAAAATATAACTTTAATTTTAAAAATATTTGATAATCACCATAGTTACTATAAAGATGGAAACTCAGGTGCAGTCGATTTTACGTAAAGTTGATAACTAAGAGTCATTAGACGATTTAATTTATTTGACTAAATTTTCATTTAACACTCTCAGCTATCAACTTTAAACGAAGTCGACTGCATCGGAGTTTTCAGCTAACAGTTCATATTGGTAAAGGAAATCAGTTTCCCTCCGATATCATATCCAACATTGAGGTTAGCCAATTGAAAGTTCCCCAACAGCGACTCACTATCAGTCGATCGTATAATGGCAAGACACCAAACTCCGCCATCAAATTCCAAATAAGTAACACCGTTCACAAAACTAACATTTACTTTGTTATCGGCGAACTGAAACGTCACCTTTGGCAAGTTGTCCACCTCTGCTTTAGTCGCCTTAAAACAGAACTCGAGGAAATCGTGTGGACTCTTTGCAACAGGCTTAACCACCTCTTCTTTTATCAATTTCAGAAAAGGATCATACACCGCTTTTTTAAGCCGCGAGTAAGTAGCACCAGTGTCAACATAAATTCTTCCAGGTTGATTTGTCAAGTTGACTATTGTGTTCCCCACACTGATTCCATTAAGTTTGACATAGTAGTATTTGGTGTCTACCAATGGTATTGAGTCTTTTGCAGTTATAACGGCTTTCGAACCAAAATACATTGTAGTACTTTTAGAGCTTGTTTTAACGAAGCAGTGAGAAAACTTTTTGATACCTAATTGAGAGATGAAGGAGAAAGGGGTAATACCGCTTAGTCCCAAACAACCATTGATGTCCTTCCCTTCGAAATAATTAGGGCTTGTATCCGTAGCGTAACCGAACTTTAAGATCCCCACGTCGACCTTTGCATCAAAGGAGAATTTGTCTTGCGAAATCACACCCGATGTTGATGCTTGATCGGAGTATTTGATCTTATAGGTGCAATTTTGATTACTACGAATCTTGCAAGTTTTCTGATTTAGTTTCTGACAAAAGCTTTTGTCGTCACATGGCAGAGCAGCGTAAGTGGTGGAGCTTGCGGATTTGAATGCTGTTTTGGAATTGGTCCAGATGACGTCACTTGCTGTGTCAACAAAGGCAAGGACATTTTGTGGTGGTGTGCCAATGGAATAGGAAGCTATGTATAGATCTGAGTCAGGGTCGTATGTTACTTTTGTTGAGAAATCTGGAGGAGGTGCTTCTAAGGGGATGAAGTTCAAAGTTGAGCATAAGAGAAAGATGAGGTAAAGGAAGAAAGTGGTGGTGGAAGCCATGCGCTTACTCTTGATTCGTTTCTTGTTGCGAAGTTATCAACACCATTTGTCTCCTTTTATAGAGAGACAGAGCGCGCAATAAATTTTCAAATCGGCACCCAATAATTTTTGGATAAAGAAGTATAGGGAGTCAATGGAGTATCCAATAGGGATTTAGGGATGTTCGATTTAGTAGGATATTAGATGTTTATTATTTCTGGTATCCCAATGGTTATTCTGGACGGTATGAGTATATTGTGTTTGAGAAATTAATAGTATTTTATCCTTGATATTCATTTTTTAACTCATATTGGATCAAATAAATAGCCCAGTGTACATATTATATAAATACTCTATTAGCTCTATAGCAGAATTTTTTTGGATTTAACTAACACATATCTTAAAACACATGATAAATTTGTTATCATAAATGTTTAGTAACAAAAAGAAATTAGCAAGAACTTATTTTCAATAAGACAAATTTTAAAATTTTGTTTCCTAATATTATTGGTTTATTATTAATAGAAAATTTTAAATATTTTTATTTAATGAATCCGAAACAAATGTATTAAAAACTTAAATTTTTTTATATTTTTAACAAAATATTAACTAAATCTGTAATTTTTTAGCAGGAAATTTAATTTTATGCAAATTTCAATAACCAATTCGGTCTTTAACATTTTATGTTATTAAACAAATCAATTCTCACATTAAATTTTGATAAAAAATAAGATAAATTAATCCCAATTCTTATTTAATAAAACTATAATAGTATCTAAGTATTTTTAAAATTTTTATTAGTTTCTTTCTATAGATGAAGATTAATTTATCTAATGAAACAAAAATTTAAAAATTAATTTAATAATTAAATTTTGTTGAGAACTGTGTCTGACTGAAAATTTTTTAAAGATTAATTAATTAGAGATATTACTCAAATTCAATTAGAAAATAAATTTTTTATCGTAAAATTATTTTTATTTTAATTTTAGATTCTAAATCTTAAATGTTCTATGGTCCAAAAAATAAAAATTAAAAAATAATTTTATAATAGTAAAAGTTTTATTAATGTTTACTAATTAAAAGTTAACACTCTTATTTATCTGATACTATCTTTTACATAGTTGTAAATTCATTAAATTACTTATAGTAAACGATCATCATATGCGCAGGGACAGATTTAAGTAGTACATTTTGAGGGCAAGTGTCCTCACTGACTTTTTAAAAACTTTCACTTATTGCATAGTGAAAAAAAAAATTATTTGTCCTTATAGTATAAATGAATTTCATCCCACTCATTATTTATTCTCTTGGTCACAATGTCCATACATAAATGAAAAAAAAAAGATTAAAAGATTTCACTATATTATAAAATATTATATTAATTATTTAATAAAAAATAATTAAACTCTTATAAAGTGAAAGTTAATTTATGTATATGGAGGAAATTAAACTCTTATATTTTATTGCATGTTTTTTTTTATTCGTGTGATTACCTGTCTTTACTACAAATAAGAAGAAATTATAGCTAAAGCAGGAGTCCTTTAGTAGTGTGTATATAGACTATGATTTCACTATTGCTTTTATGAACTGCTTCTTATTTTGTTTTATATATTGATTTTGAAATTGTATTTGATTTTGATTTTGATTTTGTGATGTTAAATTGTTACCAGACTATTGTTAGTGTTTTAGTGTTTAGTATTTTGCAAGTTGCAACCTCTTCAGAGTTTAGTGTTTGGTGTTTTAATTTTTTTAATTTAATTAAAGGTTGATTTTTATGTTGTCGTACCTTTTTAGTTTATTCAATGTTCTGCAATTCTTCATATACCTAAAAAGACTTGATTCACTTGAATGTTCAACTAAACAGGGCATAATTTTGTTAACATCAATATGAGCTTGGATAGATAATTTTCTTAGGTTAGGTTTATTTACAAGCATAGATACTGAGACAGTAAGAGAGAAATATTAAGATATAAAATCGTATTTAATAAATAAGATATAAATAAAAATATTATGTTCAAAAATATTAAATTAGTATATTTTGTATTTATTCTGACAACAAAAAATATAAAGATATTAATAAAAGATCATTTATTTTTTATTTTT
>NC_029772.3:2937533-2946634 GCF_000817695.3 Arachis duranensis
ATCACATTTTTTAAAATTAGTATACGTAAATTAATAAAATTTATTTATGAAAAATAATTTAATATTTATATTAATCAAATAAGAGTCCTCTTAGAAAGTTAATAAAATATTTGTACAATGTGTACAATAGATTATATAAGTTACAAAATGAACATCACCCATAATATTCAGAATAACTATCCGGATATTAGGGATAATAAACATCTCATATCATAAAATCACTTAGTGCATGTTTGGGCGCCATTATTTTGTTAAAAAAAGATATTTTTTCAATGAAAAAAGATCTTTTTTTATTTTTTAACATGTTTGGTAAATTTCTAGTAGTAAAAGTAAAAGCACTAGTAAAATCAAAAAAAGATCTTTTTTGAGAAGCTGTAATTTACATCTTTTTTTAAAAGATCTTTTTTCCTTAAAAAAAAAGATGTTTTTCATGTAATAAATAAACAAAAAAGTATTTTTATATTGTTATACCCAAACATAATTGATAGATAAAAAGACCTTTTTACATGAGATATTCAAACATAAAATTACTTTTACTTCTCTATAAGATCTTTTAAAAAAAAATAACTCGAAAAAAGATCTTTTCTTAGAAGCTCACCCAAACAAGCCCTTATTTCAAAAGTTTAATCTCATATCATAAAACCACCTATCCCAAAAGTTTAAGCTGATTTTGGGGTTTACCAAAGATTAAACTCTTGATCTTTTGGATCTAAAACTTTAATACTGTTAGAATATAATCAAGATCAATTAGAATCAATTAGCATTATTTAATATATCTGAATATTTATTATAGAATATATTCTATTAGCCCCTATAAATATCTTTCTATATTGTATTATTCCAGACAACTTTAAATAAACACACAAATCATTTCTCCTCTCTTGTTTCAGATATATTAAATAATACTAATTGATTCTAATTGATCTTGATTATATTCTAACAAATATTATGTCATAATACCACTTATTCTAAAAGTCTACACTAATAAAAAAAATAATACTAATTATTATATCTCTAATACTCTTTAAACCTCTATTATATATATTATACAAATATTTTATTAATTTTCTATACTTTTGTATCAAATAATAATAAAAATATTAAATATTGTTGCCGCAAAAGTTTCTCTTGTTTTCATACAGAAGATATCTAATTATGTATATACAAAAGTTTAAGTAATAGTGGAATATATTGATGATCCTGTACGGATTAGGATATACCTTTGAACTCTTTGTATGCGTAGTCCTGTATAGATAACCACCCACCCAAAAAAGTCATTCTGTCAACATCAAATATCGTAATTTTTATATTAGTTCATTATTATATTTGAAATGTAATAAATGGGAACCTATAATTAATTAATTAGGTCATTAATCTTTGACTCCTTCACGTTCCCACATTATTATTTTGGCCAATTCTATAGTGTCTATTAATTGTTGTCTAATTTTTGCCTAATTTATCTTTTGTGGTAAATTTTAAATTTTTAAAAATAATTTATTTTTATATCTTTTTAAATTAAATATTAATTTTTAACTTTTTTTAGTAAATAAACACTACTTTTTAGTCACCATAGTATTCACCCATTATAATACCAAATCATTATCTTTGTGATAAAGGTTATTTCAGGATAATAATATAAGAAATTACTAACCATTTTTTAAAAAATCAAATTATTCAAGCTTGGTAAAATTATTGTTACAAATTATAAGTGTTTTTAAAGAAGACCAAATTTACAATTTTTCCCAATTTTTTGAACCGCCTAATTTTTTAATATGTTTGAGCAAAAAAAAAAAGTTGAATTACTAAATTCACTACATTTTAATAATGATCAGTGTTGTGACTCTTAATTGAATTACTAAATTACTAATTTATTTAATTTTGTTGTTGTGTTGCATGTTTGTATTCTAAAATTTCGTCAATTATAAGTTAATATTCATCGTTAAATTTGTTGATAAAAAAATTTGTCAATAAATAATTATTAGCAAAGTTTATATTGCCATATTTATTTTGTTACTAAATTTAATGATAAATAGATTATCGACAATTTTTTAAAAAAAATTCGCCAATAAATCTGACGGTATCGAATAATAATTTTTTTTGTGGTGTATGCTCGTTCATATTTTTTTCGCTCTTGTTCTCTCCTCTCATTTTGGACAAACATTTTTTATTCCTCTCTTTCTTCTTTATTATATTATTGTTAAATTTTTTTAAGGTTATTGTTGTAGAATTTAGTTTGTAGTTGTTGGAACAGTAAATTCAGTAAATTTTAATAATGATTAGTGTTGTGACTCTTAATTGAATTACTAATTTATTTAATTTTGTTGTTGTGTTGCATGTTTGTATACTCACATGAGATCAGTGTTATTTTAGATTTGTGTATTTTTAAGGATTTACATTAAAATATATCAATATTTTTGTGTATTTATTTGTAATTTTATATATTATTTTATTATTGTTTGATTTTTTTATTAAATTTCAATAAAACTAATTATACTTCTAATAAACTAATAACTAGAGTAGCTCAATCCTAATTTGATTTTTAGAATATTTATCTAAAGAATAAAGTTCTACAACCAAGCAAAAAATTCAATCAAGCCAACTAAGTTATTATAACCGTCTTTCACATGACATCACATGGTGGTGTTTCGCATTTCTCCTCCTCTCTACTACTTCTATTTTCTTTTTTCATTTGAATTGCTTCGATCTCCTCTTTCCTTTTCCTCCTTCTCCTCCATTATTATTATTATCATTGTTATCGTTATCGTTGTTATCATCATCATCGTCTTCTTTTTATATGTATAACAGTTTAAATTCAAATTGTACCGAAATTCATGACACACAAACAAATTCAGTTCAAAACAAGTTCAAACTAGAATGCACCTAATTTAAATATAGAATGCACCGAAATTACTTAATAATAACACAAAATTCCTCTTTCTTCTTCTTCTTTTTTTTTTTCATCTTTTCCTTCTTGTTTTACTTTCTCATCATTCTTCTTGTTTTATTTAAAAAAAAATTAAATAAAGAAGAAGAAGAAACACAAAATGTTACAAAATCAATAGGAAGAGAAGAAACATACATTTATTCAACTAAATAAGATTGCAATACAGTACATACGTGTTCATTCAAGTCAAATATAAGAAGTAATGCTCTTAAAAAAAGAAATAAGAGTAACAGACAGGGACGGATCCAGAAATCTAAGAGTGGAAGGGCCGAAAATTAAAATATTGTATAATCAAATATAATGCTATATATTTGATAATAAATATAACTATAATTATTTTTTAATTTAAAAAATTAGTAAATACTTATCAAATAAAAAAATTATCTCAGTTTTTATAATTTTTTTATGGTTTTATATCTAATAAAATATAAAATTATATATTTTTAAATATTTTGTTAATTAATTTACTTTATTAAGTATTATGTGACAGTAAGTTCTATTTTTATGTGAATTAAATAAAAAATACAAATAATATAAATATATGTAGAAAAGTTTAAACCCTATTATATAAAGAATAATAACTCTTTTTTTTTTACCAAAAATAGAGAGATTCGAACTCGCGACCTCTTAATTGAGTATGGAGAGACTATGCCTTTTAAACTATAATTCATTAACAAGAATAATAACTCTTTTTACTATCACTACATTATTAAATTTTATTCTATACAAAATATCTATTATAACAGTATATGAGCTTTTAAAATTTGTTGGGGGACCAAGGCTACTACTTGCCCCCTTAAATCCATCCCCGGTAACAGAAAAAAAAAAAAGAAGAATAAAAAGAAGAAAAAAATACAGTATTATAGAAGAAATTTTTGTAACAAAATTTCAGTGTCAAAACCAATAAATTTATGTATTATTGTTAAGAAATTTTGGTATTATTTTTTTTGATAAATTATACATAATTTAAAAATTTTTTTCTTTTTATTTTTTTGCTACTGCTTCTTTTTTTTATTTTTTTATTTTATTTTTTCATAATTTTTTTATTTTATTCTCTTAAGAGAAATAAAATAAGAAAAAATTAAAAAAATAAATAATTGTAATTTTTTATGAGAAAGATGAAAAAAAAAAAATAAAACGTAACATCATTATCAATAGAAGAAAGAAAAGAAGATGTATAAAAAAATACAAAAAAAAATCATCATTTAAACGCATATTGTATGAATAAATTTTATTGAATTTAGGCCAATTTAATTAGATTCCGTTACCAAAAAAAAGTTGGATGTATCATAAAACTGGTGTCTAAATCATTACACAATAAATAAATGTTATATCAACTATTCACTATCAGTTAATACAGAGAAGTACAAGTCAAGTCAATGCAAGGAAAGTTTCAGCTAGTTAGCATAGCAGCCACACCGTAATTATTTAGAATTTGACGTAAGAGTGAAAGGATTCATTGACCAATGCCACATTCGCGATCACTAGGGCTGCTATGTTATTTTCGTTAGCATCGGTCAAATACAATTCATTATACTAATCTTTTCATGAAAAAAGAAATGGATTTTCACCTTCATAAGAATATTATTTTCTAATTTAGTACTTTCTGTAAAAAAAAAAAAAAATTACCAGCCAGAGAGTAAACTAATAATTTTCTTTTTTTTTCTTCCAAAAACTAATAATTTTCAAACACTATGTTCGAGACCAAACACCACAAACGTACTTTATGGTCCCGTCTCGCCTTTTTTTTTCCTGGACTCTTGAAGAATAAAGTTACATTCGCTCAAAATTATATGACTTAGACCAAAAATTGTGCCTTAACATTTTTGGGGGAGACAATTATCTGTGAACAATCCAATTGGCCCATTACGAAAGTATTTATTATAAAAGAAAAGTTCTCATGTCCAAACCCAAAAGAAAAAAAAAAAAGAAGAAAAGGGTTGAATGTATATTGTGCATAATACTTTTTCTTGTTTTTCTTTTTATTCTTCTTCACTCTGCAAGCATGTAGTAGAGACTCTAGTCTTATATTTACAAAACTTGATGAAAAAAAAAGGGGAAAACAATAGAATTTTATTTTATATTCTTATTTTCATGTTTTCCTTAACAAATGAAAATAATAAATATTAAAAATGAGTAAATAGTCAAATTTGTTTCTGAAAAATCATTCATTCTTTAAATTAGTTATTGAAAATTTTTTTTAAATTAAATTTATTCAAAATTTTTAAATTAATCATATTAGTTATTTTGTTATTTTTTTAACTGATGTCAGAGTTTGCTAATGTGATACCACAAAATATACATGGTAATCCTAACTGGTGATTAACATGATAAGTTTATAAAATTAAATCAAATCAATTCTAAATTGAGGGATTCTAATACCTCAAAGTCCAATGATGGAGGCATATTTTTTTTTTCTGATTTTTTCTATCAGAAAGAGTGAAATTGAAAAAAAGGATTCTGTCCTGTTTTTGCTACTAACACTTGTGAAGACTTCGTATTTACTGTTTTTTGTTTTTGTTTTTCATGAAAATAAATTAAAAAAAAGCCACATACATAACCTCTCGTTAATGTTTTTTAATTTATTTGGAACAAATCTAGATTAGATGTGAGAAGTTACGCCTATAAAGAAGTTGATTTCAACTTTTGAGCGTTGAATTTCATGCTTTTGAGCGTTGAAAACTTGAAATGAAATATAAGACACCGATTGATTTACTCTCTTTGTAGACTTGTACATAACATACATATGAAAAAGATTGCGGTTGGTTTTTAGCGTTTAAATTAAATGATTATATATTGTATTTAAGGTTTTTAGTGACACAAAAGTTTTAAGGTTATAATTACTCTTTTCACGACGTATATAATTTAATTCAGTAGTAACAATATTAAAAGTTAGAGAAAAAACTCACCTCGATTTTTAACTATTGTTCGAAATAATAATTTGCTCTTCATCGATTAAAACATCACAATGCAACTTTTAACTATTAATTTCGTTAGATTTTTTTATTTTTTTGTTAAACTTTTTGTCTAAAGTTAACGAATTTTACTTACGTATAATACTAATTAATTATATGTCAAAAAATAATTTTAAAGGACAAAACACTTCATATTGTGTTAACAATATTTTACAGTAAAATAGAATAAGTAAATTTTTGTGAAAAATTTTATAAGATATTTAAACACTTAATTAATTATAAACATAGACACATAAATTCATAATAAACTATAAAGTAGGATAAGTATTTCTAAATTTTAATAAGTCGGTGTACTTGCTATTACACTAGTTGTTGGTCTTAGTAGTAATCACAGTTCCTTACTTTTTTTTCTTAGGTTTTAAGAATTTGGTTAGATGAAATGTGCAAGAAAGAGTTAATCTCGAATGGTGTTATTTTCATCATTTTGATTGATGAGAAATACAAATATAAAAAATTGATTTGGTCTTGAAAAATTTTCAGATAATGATCAATTAGAGCATTAGGTCAAACTTGATCACATACAATGCGCTAATCAATGGCCTTTGTAATATATGCGATTAGAAGGAAGCTTGTAAATGAGATGAGTGAGAGAGGTTTAAAGTCTGATAAGATCACGTTCACAAAATTAATAAATAAATATTATAAAGATGGGGACATAAAATCTGTATTGGAGATCAAGAAGAGAATGATAAATTAAAGGAAATTGAACTTGATGAGTTAACTATTACTCCACTCATATAAAGACTTTTGCAGAGAAAAAAAAAGGAGAAAGAGGAGTAAGAAACTGAGGCTACTACCAATTAAGGCCAGCAACCAATACAACAGATATAATATATTATTAAAAATTATGGTTACTTGTCCTACTTTAAAATTTATTATGAATTTATATGTTTATATTTATAATTAGTTAAGAGTTTAAGTGTCACGTTAAATTTTTTTTAAGGGTTTACTTGTCCTACTTTATTATAACGTATTGTTGACACGATAGAAGAAGTTTTGTTCATTGAAATAGTTCTTTAACACATAATAAGTTAACACTATACATAAATAAGATCCATTAACTCTGGATGGAGAGTTTAATAAAAGGACCAGAAAAATCCGACAGAGTTAATAGTTAGGGATCGCATTGTCATTTTTAAATCAATGAAGAGTGAATTATTATTTTGAACAACGATTAGGGGTCACGGTATAATTTTTTTCTAAAATTTAAACTATATATTTTTAAAAAAAGATGCATTACAAGATTCAATTATAGTATTATATTCAAGTATATCACTTTTAATAACAAGAAATTTATATGCACTACTATGTTGAGCATACTCAATAAATACAAAATCACATGTTGTTGAAGCTATTTTTCTTTTTTTAAGATCAGGAAACATAACCTTAGCCAAACAACTCGAAACATATAATACATTAGACAATACAAGAATTTTTTGAGATGTCATTTTCATTGACACCTTACCTTTACCTAAAACTTTGCTAAAATCTCCTAGGCAAATAACTTTTTTTCCATTATTTATGGGAGTAAACTCGAAAAATAGTTCATTTTTAGCACAAATGTGCTTTGTGGCATCGGAGTTCACAACCTAATTTTTGGAGTCCTTCACTAGATAGTATTCGAAAATCATTGCTATTATGACTTCATCATCTTTGTGATTTACTATGTTTGTGATTGCCTTTGTTTCTCCACTTCTACTATTGCTTCTATCTCTTTAATTATTATTCCTTTTCATTCTATGAGTTAATGCAAAGTGTCTATTTCTATCACAAATAAAATAAGCACATTTCTTCTTTTGGTGGGTTAAATTCTTGTTTCTTGAAATGAGATTTAATCACCTTATGAAATTTATTTCCACGATTCGGATGATTTTTGTGCACAATTTTAATAATATTAATTTTAGCATATACTTCTTTATTATATTGCTCATTAGCCACCGTTCTCTTTTTATCCTCTATTTAAATATGCCCTATAGTCTCTTACAAATTCATTATTTTTATAATCTTTTCATGAATTCGACAATTTATCAACATGAGTTTGAGATGCAAACCTTTCGGATAAAATATCTCTCTCCTTAGCAAGTTCGTCTACAAGTTTAGTAAATTCATTAAGTTGAAAAAAAGTACTTTTATCTTCTACCATTTAAAACTCAGTGAAATTATGAACTAAAAATTTTTATTACATTTTTTTCGTAAATATATTTTTGTATCAATACATCCCAAATAATTTTAGCATGAACAATTGAACATAATGACAATAAATATCATATAAATTATTATTTAATATTCTTAAAATTGTATGTCTGCATAATTTATCTTTTATTTTCAATCTTTCAAACCTAAATCATAATTTTCAGTATCTTTATCTGACTTAGGATCAACTAAGATTAAATTGATTCCAGAAAAATATAATACTTCTATAATTTTATTTTGCCATCATTTAAAATTAGTTCCATCAAAATAATTAATCTTTAAATCATCAAAAATAATTTTTTGTAGCGATTAAAATATTATGCCTATAATAAAATAATTATAATATTAAGTCTTTGTAATTGTTAAAAATTAAATTTTTAAAATAATATTTTAACTATTTTAAATATAAATAAAAATATTTTAGCTACTTAAATCAATACTAAATAAGTAAATATAAAAAATTTGGATATTCTTACCTCAATTCTTCTTAGACTAAATTTTGATTGCCAACAGATCATAATACAATAAGTACAAATGTTTGCTATATATGTATAACTTCCAAGATCCTTATTCTAAGATATTAGCAACTAGTAGTTTTTTTTAATAAACTAATATAAATTATTTAGATATGTGTTTATATGATATACAGTAAATCACCTAGAGTACAAAAAATTAAGAATTTTTTTCGGATATAAGAAGATAGTACTAATATGACATTTTAAATATGATATTTAGATCTAAAATATAACATTTTAAATGTTAAAACTAAAATTAAAATTTTATTTAATATTAAAGATTAAAATAACATTTTACGTTTAAACTTATATTTCGTATTTACAGGCACTATTTTGATGTATTAAAATTTATAAAGATTAAAATAGTTTACTTACAGAGAAAGAGATTAAAGTGAACATTAATCCAAATGAAATCACATTGGCTTGTACAATTGATTTAACACAAATTATGATTTAACAAACTTGAGCAGGAAT
>NC_029772.3:2946805-2953860 GCF_000817695.3 Arachis duranensis
ACAACGCGTAAGAATAAAGACAACCTTAAGAAACAAAAATTAATTAAATAAACAAATCATATTTCTTATTTTATTTTATTGATTATATTCGCGAGATTGATTATATTCCGCGGAAACGTAAGTCCAAGGTGCGCGCTAATCACGGCCAGTGACTTTCTTTCCAAGTGTTAATGGATTTTGGAGACTATTATGAATATGGATAATCTTTTTATTAACAAAAGATTTTAATTTTATTTTTTTTTAATTTTTAATATTTTTTAATTTATAATTTTAATATGTGTCTTTAGAATATAAAAAAGATAAATTCTGTTAACATAAATAAATATCTAAATTGATTTTCAATGAATTTTAAATTAAATTTTTAATTTTTAATAAATTTTTATTTTTCTGTAATTCATCAAGACTTATAACATTTATATATGATTTTAACAGAAACATAAATTATAATTGATATTTTTTATATAGAATTGTAAATTAGTGGATTTTATGGTATTTATTATTATAATGGTTATAATAAATATATAAAATGGTAAGGTAATAGAATCGATAATATTTTGATTAAAGTTTAGAAAGATTTGAAGAAAAATATATCAGTTAGTTAATTAAATTTTTTAGTAAGATTTAAAGGTCAAAGAAAATGTTAAATAAATAGAGAAATAGCATCTTGGTGATATTTATAAGAATAATGGAATATACAAAATTACGAAAACTATAGAGAGATCAAGTTCATGAGCCATACCATAAAGTTATGAAAAAGGGTGATAGAATAGATGTTGAGACAAGAGACACAAATAATAGAGAACCAATTTGATTTTATGCTAAACAGATCCATCGTTGAAGTTACATACCTGTTAAAAAAGATGATAGAAATGTATCGTAGTAATAAAATGGATCTACATATGATATTTATTGATTTGAAAAAAAGCGTATGATATGGTGCCAATGGAAGTTTTATCGAAGGTTTTGGAAAGAAAGGGAGTAATGATTACATATATTCGTGCAATTAAAGATATGTATGATGTGATTATAACTAGTGTGAAAACTCAAGGTGGTGTGACAGGAGAATTTTCTGTTGGTATAAGATTATACTAAAGATTATCCTTAAATCCATAATTTTTACATTAATCTTGAAAATATTCACATAGCATATCCAAGAGCCTGTGTCATGGTGCATATTTTTTGTCGATGATATCGTCCTTATAGAAGAATCAATGGAAGACTTAAATAAGAAGTTGAATTTATAGAGAGAAGCTCTAGAAGTGTATGGTCTGCGCATAAGTCGTAGCAAGACGGAATATATGAAATGTAAGTTCGGTCGCAAAAAAAAACCCTAATACAGAGGTAAATATTGGAGAAAATATTCTACGAAAAGTTAAAAATTTTAAGTATATTTGGTGTATCATACAGGATAATGGAGGGATTGAACATGATGTAATCAAATCATAGGATCCAAGTATGTTGGTCAAAATGGCAGAGTGCATCTGGTTTTATATGTGACAAAAAAGTACCTTTAAAACTTAAAGGTAAATTCTATTGCACTGCTATCAGGCCAGCTATGCTTTATGGTATAGAGTGTTGGGCGGTCAAAAGGGAACATGAACATAAGTTAAGTGTGACAGAGATGAACATGTTGAGATGGATGAGTGGTCATACACAATTGGATAGAATAAAGAACGAAGATATAAGAAAGAGAGTTGGAATAGCACCTATTGTTGAAAAGATGGTAGAATCGCGTCTCAGGTGATTTGGACATGTGAGAAGAAGACCGACAGAGCACCCAATCAGGAGGGTGGATGAGTTGGAAGATGGATAAGAGGTGAAAGATAGAGAAAAACCTACATGTAAACGGTCTATATGTAGACATGATATATAATAGAGTTCAGTAGCCTTGTTTGATCCATGTAGTTGACTCCACCTAGTAGGACAAGACTTTGTTGTTATTGTATAATAAATATATAATTTTAGTAATATTTTAAAAATATTATTAAAATTAATGTCATGTTTTTTTATATGTTGATAATATTTTTCATTTTTATTTGTTAAACTAATAGTATTTTTAAATAGTAAAAGATATTATTCTAATTTTAGTAATAATTTTTAAATATTGTTAGAGTTGCATATATAGTTATTATAGCCACTATAATAATAAATATCATAGCACATATTTTACATATTATGTTTATGTTATTTATTTGAACAGATTGTGAATTTTGGTTGAATCAAATTTAAATTAGGTTCTATTATTAGTAAAGTGAGTCATGAACATAAACTAGACTAAAAATTTTGCAAGTTGAGCTTGAGTTTAGCTCAATCTAATTGTAGTTAACTCCACTCACTTTCAATTTCAATCGCATGTGTAAGGATTAATAGTTTATATAATAGTTTTATATTTGTATTTTATTTAAATATGTTTCAGGTAAAATAGAGAAGCAAAATTTTTTAGAAAATAACTTATTATTATAAGTAATAAATTATAAATTATAAGCAAGCCAAGTTTAGCTTATGAAGATTTTTGAAAGTATTATCTAAATTTTGTTAAATGAGTTGTAATTTGAATCAATCTTATCTTTAATAATACTTTAGAAAAGAATATCTTGTAAGTATTTATTTAAATAGAAAAACTCTCAATTTGATTGAGGATTCAACATAAACATTGTTTATTTAATAGATTTTACTTAATTTTTTCAATATATTGAGTATTGACTAATATCCTCTTGTTGTGTTGTACCATATTCATCACTTTGCTTACTACTTTGATTCCATTTTTCCAATTTGTTTTCACTTCTTAATTTGTTAATGGCTACTGGTGTTCTTGTTGGATGTTTCAATTTTTTATTTGCCGGAAATTTTTTTAGTGAAGAGGAAAATTGGATTAAAAATAAAGATTCTCATTAAATTAATAAAAGATATATGAATTATATATATATAAAATTAATTTTTACTCTTCTAAAAGAATATTTTTCACTCTTTATTCAAAAACGCTCTTCATTGTAGTATTATCCTTATTGTTGTTGTTGGATGAATTATTCTTCTTATTGGTTTTTTTTTATTTTTGTTATTAGAATAGCTTTAAATTAATAATGATTTTTTTAAAAGTATGAATATTAATTTGTCTATTTTTTAAATTTACATTAAAATTAAACATATTTACATTTTTGTATGTATTTATTTATAATTTTATATATTATTTTGATTAAACCTTTAAACCAATAAAACTAATTAAAAGAGTTTAATAATGGATTATGTTTACAAAACCTTGAGTCTTACACATCAAAATGTTGAAGTTACTAATAGAAGATTATAAATGCGCCAGTTAAGGTAGAAGGAGAAGCGTTATGAGAAGCAACAAACAAAAGCAACGACTTTGTTGATGTTAGTTAACGGTGTTTGAGTGGCGGGTCCCACAGGCCCCAAATCCTGTAGAATACAAACGAAGAAAACGTTCAGTTGATTAACGGCGTCAAGATTTGGCGTTAAAGCATTTGTCTTCATTGGTTCTATAAATGGGCCTTTATGTTGGAACCTGTTTTCCGACTCCACTCCACCATTCTTCTCTTTTCTTCTCTCTTCTGCACTTTCTCTTTATCTTTCTCTTCAACCCTTCTCTTTCTCTCTCTCTTTAGCTTCAGCATTGTCTCGTAACACCATCACTGAGTGAAAGAGAGGAGTGGGTAGTGGAATTCTTCAATGGAGGTTCCTTCTGCAAAATGGGTTCTCAATGCTTGCTTGTTGCTGCTCTTTCTGCTCCTCATTGGAGAAGCCATGGCCACATCACAGATCTCTGACCTCAAGTATATTCATTTCTACTCTCTCTCTCTCTCTCTCTCTCTGTTCTATGAATACTTGAACTACATTGTCTGGGTTTTGAAACGCCACAAATCATAGTGGGAACTGGGAAATGTATTTGCTTCACATAACGGATTCACTAGCATTGCAATTTTATGTTAAAAAAATTCTTTCTTTTCTATTAGAATGTTGAGAGGGGTAATTCATTGTTCTGTGCTTCAAATTATAAACTTTCTACCTAGTGAGAATTATTTGTGGTGTCTACTTCTACAAAAGCATCTTTATATTGTAAACTATGAAACGATTCATTCAAATATATTTAGTCAATACCATGTAATGGTTGGTGGAAACTCAGTTGAAGTCGACTTAAAATTGATACCTGATAGTCATTAGATAATTTGACTATATCTTCGTTCAACGGCTCTCAAGTATCAATCTCACATGAAGCTCACTTCAACTGAATTTTCACCGTAATGGTTTACAAATTAGTAGTATATTATTTATTATTATTATTATTTTGGTTATTATGTATCCACCGCATTGATTAAGATCTTGTGTTGTAACTATTTGTTTCAGGGTGAAAGAGGCGGAGGAATTAAATGAACGTGCTGCTGTAACTGACCCGGAAGAGGTGGTTTCCATGGTTCAGATGTGGGTCACTTTTTTCTACATTTTTCACCAATATCAATTTATAGCTAACACAAAAAGAGAAACCCAATAATGATTTAATTTATCTTCACATGGGTTTAGAAATGGGGCAATGCATGGAGTGTTAGTGCTAGTAGGGTATAGTAGTCATTTCGAGGTCCATTCATAACCGCCCCTACTCTCTCTTGTGTGATATGACACCTAACACACACACTACCCCTAACTGACCCATTATTTTTCTTGTGTCACATTAATTTCCTTGTTTTGCCAAAAGCGAAAGGGTTTTTAATTCACATCATTAAATTTTTCCTATTTTTAGGGTTTCTTACCCATTTACCCTTGTCCCTCATTCACTAGTCGGTCACATATCACATGCATTTTCTGAGATCCGTGTTTCACGCTTAAAATTCTTTTGCGTGTTATTATAACTTAATCCGTTGCATATAATCCTTTTTTTCCCTATAAATACGCTGTACTTACGGGTACAAGTACAACTCTTCTCTTGCCATAATTTAGCATTAAAAATGTTATTAGTCATGCCTTAAAAAACCATATAAAATCACAAGGTCCATGTGAAAACAAAGAAAAGCATATTATGTTTACCATTCCTAGAAAAATCCAAGAATTTAGTCGTTACACTTGAAATGATTCCTGTTATCATCACTCACCGAATACAGAATTTTTTCTTCTCATTGTTTTCTAATTCTCTACATCTAAGATCCCAAATGGGTCGTTATAAACTTGGGGCTTGGTAGTTTCTAACGGCTCTATTTCACTCGTAGCAAAAAAAACGTTATAGAAAATAGTACATTTTAGGTGAAAACTCAAGTGCTGTTAGATCAGATCATTTGACTGATTTGACTAAATTTTTATAAGTAATTAATTTAGTGGTGTAATTTTAGATAATTATAGATGTTAGGTGCATCAAATAATGTGTTTGTTTAACATAACAGGGCAATGAAGAATAGCACTGAGAGAAGGAAGCTAGGATTCTTCTCCTGTGGAACTGGTAATCCAATCGATGATTGCTGGCGCTGCGACCCGAATTGGCAGAAAAACAGGAAGAGACTAGCAGATTGTGGCATTGGATTCGGGCGGAATGCGATCGGTGGCCGCGACGGAAAGTTCTATGTTGTAACTGACCCTAGAGATGATGACCCTGTTAACCCAAAGCCAGGGACATTGCGGCACGCGGTGATCCAGGACAGGCCACTATGGATTGTGTTCAAAAGGGATATGGTGATCCAGCTGAAACAGGAGCTGATTATGAACAGCTTCAAGACCATTGATGGAAGAGGAGCCAATGTGCACATTGCCAATGGAGGTTGCATAACAATTCAGTATGTTACCAATGTGATCATCCATGGACTCCATATCCATGACTGCAGGCCTACTGGGAATGCCATGGTGAGAAGCTCCCCCACCCATTTCGGGTGGAGGACTATGGCTGATGGGGATGCCATCTCCATTTTTGGATCAAGCCATATTTGGGTTGATCATAATTCATTGTCACATTGTGCTGATGGCCTTGTTGATGCTGTCATGGGCTCAACTGCTATAACTATTTCTAACAACCATCTCACCCACCACAATGAGGTACTTTCTTTTTCTTACCCTGCTTTTCCTCTGCATTATTCAACAATACCACTGTGAAAACTCACTGTGGAAACTCAGGTGCAGTTAACTCAAACTAGTCAAATCATTTAACGATTCTTAATTATCAACTTCAGATAAAGTTAACTATAATTCACCTTATTTGATAATATAATAATGACTAAATTACTAAATATCTATCAAAGTTCAAAATGAATCTGAATTTATTCTCATTATCATTTTATTTATGAATATGGTTATAAATAGTAGTTTATTTCTATAATAAATATGTAAATAAAAAATGTGACAGATCTAAGAAATGAAGTATTGAATGCACTTTTTTCGTTTGTCTTGTTGGATGGCTCATGAGTTATGATGATAGCTGAATGAATGCTGATATTTTGTAAATTCAGGTGATTCTGTTAGGGCACAGTGACTCATACACAAGAGACAAGCAAATGCAGGTGACCATTGCCTATAACCATTTTGGAGAAGGACTCATCCAGAGAATGCCAAGGTAAATCGGAATAAATGTGTTTACATAAGATAAAACTTTAATGTGTGGGGGAGCATTAAACACTAATAATCCAGTCCCCCAATTATTGGTGATGCAGATGTAGACATGGGTATTTCCATGTGGTGAACAATGACTATACTCATTGGGAGATGTATGCAATTGGTGGAAGTGCTAACCCCACCATCAACAGCCAGGGCAATAGATACAATGCTCCAGCTAACCCATTTGCTAAAGAGGTACAAAATAGTACAATCCAATCCAAGTGCTTATCCAAACTCATTTTTTCTTCAACTACTTAAGACTTATACCAATGAGTGAACACAAAACTCAATTTGGTGGTAATTGCTAATTAAATTAAAAGGATATTTTAAGGTATAAAAATAGAATTTAATTTTGATGCATTAGTAAAAATAATTATTTTTAGACATTAATTTTATTTAAAATATTTTGAACAAAAAAATATTAATAATAAAATTAAATAAAATTAAGCATTTTTGAAAAAAAAAAGGAA
>NC_029772.3:2955123-3002680 GCF_000817695.3 Arachis duranensis
CAAAATAATTTTTTAAAAAGTTAATAATTAATTTTTTTTAAAATACTCTTCAATAATTTTTTAATTATTAAATTGTGATTTTATCAAAATTTCCGTTAATAATTATTTTTATATTTTACTAGTAATTTTTGAATATCAATATATATTATTTTAATATTAAATAAAAAAATCTTACCACTATTAATATGTATAACAATTAATATATATTGATATCGGAAAATAATCATACCAACATTTTTTATTTAATGTTAAAATAATATATATTAATATCGAAAAATTAACAGTAAAATATAATTATAATTGTTAACGAAAATTTTGGTAAAATCATAATTTAATAATTAAAAGCTAAAAATAATATTTAATCAATAAAAAATAATTTATTAAAGGGTATTTTGATAAGCAAAATTTAATACAAAAATAAAATTTTAACTAAAAATATTTTTGTAAAAAATAATTTATTTTTTCTTGAAAAATAGATAAAGTTAACATTAGTTAATACAAAAAATTTAAAATGAATTAAAGATGAAGTTTTTTAAAATTATAAAGGAAGTGAATACACATTTTATAAATAAAGAGAATAAGAGTGTCATTTTAACATCTCTCAAGAGAGAGAAATAAAATTTTTTCAAAAACTAATTACACGGTTGAATCGATGTAATTTTTTAATAGTAAATTAATTTAAAATAATAAAATACAAAAAAACTATTTAAAAAATATATTATACATAAATATATTATTTTATTATATTCGATTTAATTTTGATTAAATCTTACTTGAAATTTGAAATTTTTGAATTTCTATCCCAACCAATTTAATATCCTGTTCGAATTTCAGGACCTTCGGTTTTGTTCCGAGGATTCCTTTTTCTTTTTCCCCGGTTTTCACTCTATCACGGTTGAAAATTTTGGACTAGACATGTGATGGTTTCAACTTTCAAGTATGGTTTTGAAGTGATTTTAGTTTCACAACCTTTCTAAAAAGTGCAATTCCATAGGACCATGTCTCAAAATGAATGCTTGTGTGACAATTTAAGTCTCAAAAAAAGCCTGCAATGAAGAATATAATTAATTTGCTGGCTTAAGTTACCCTTCACAAAAAGTTATCATGCAACAACAGATATTACTATCATCATTGGTCAATTTCTAAATTACTTTTCATCATCATACACCCATCTCATTTAACATATAACTTCTTATTAATTTTTTCAAGATCCTCCTAAATATAAAATAAGAGAATAGATGCACTCAATATCTTATATATAAAAAGACACATTTCTCTTCCAAAAAATTATATACCAAATCCATATTTTTGTTATTTTGTGAAATTCAATACTAGATTATTGTAAGGCTCACGAATAAAGAACCATTGTGGTTATAATATATGTAACATCTCTCTTATGTATACATTTGGATAAAGTCTTTTATACAAAAATATAAGAATGGATTTTTTTTTTATCGTTACTTTTAAAAAGTACAAAAAGTAAAAGATTCTATCTCTGTTATCTCTCTTTAATTAAATAAGTTTTTATATTTAGGGTAAAGTATTAGTTGAATTTCTTCCTTTTCAACGTTTAAAACATTTTATTTTTGTTCAAAAATTTTTATTTCGAAATTAAAACTTTTTTCTCTAATAATATCATTTTTTCTCTGTTTTCTTCTTGTTTTTCTTATTTTTCTTTTATTTTTACTTTTAAATTACTAAAATTACCATTATGATTACTATAGTTACAATTTTTTTATTTAGAAAACAAATTCATAACAAAAAAATGATATTTGAAGAATAATTTTAATTTTTTATTAGAGAGAGATAAAAATATGATGTTTCAAGTATTAGAGACGAAATTAAAATTTAGTACAAACATTAAAAACTGAAGTTATAATCAATTTGAGTTGATTGAGTAGTTGGCTCACTCGTTCACTTAAACAAGTGTCAGAGATCAAATTTCATTTTGTACATGTAACAATTTATTAGTTAGCGACAGACCCTTAAATACAACAAAAGAAAATAATAGTATTTTGTTGCTATATTTATTTATTATGTCTATATTTTGCACCAAAAAGAGAATCCAATAAGCATGAAGTTTAATTTTATCTAGTTTGTAGAATGGTGAATAAGGAGTAAATGCAAATGAGTGAAGAAAATAGAAAGGATAGTTCAAATGTCTTTTTCTTTGTTGTGTGGACATGAGGTTGAGTTAGGCATGTTCCTACCCCTTTTCATAACTCACATAGTAATTAAATGCCTGCGGAGAGAGCAACAGACAAGTGATGAGAGGAGTGAGAGAGTGTGTTGCGCCCAAAACAAATGCACATGATGTTAAGATTTGTAATAAAGACTTAACCACTCACGCATGTGACATAGGGTCCATTTTTGCATGTGCCAACTTCTTCACCAAATTGGGTTACAGATCATATATGGGGTTTCATTTTCGGGACTAGTCCATTCACTTTCCCACTATGCACTTTTTTTATTTCTCAATTTCCCTTCTAAAATACAGCATAACTGTATTCTTAGTTTCTTATCCACATTATTGCACTGCCAATTTCCACGCAAGTGATGCAAATAATAGTGTGCACACTATATACTAGAACTTGCAAGTTTATATAACAATAAGAATAATGTTCTTAACGTTTCATTTTATCTAATAAAATTATTTTGCATGATTTTTTTGTGTGTATAAACATAGAAAGAAATAAAGTAAACAGTAAACACTATCCTATATCCGAGCGGATGATTTGCTGGAGATTAACACAAGGCTCAGACCAAATAACATGATTAGAGTTACTCTTGGCACTATATCTAGCCATCCAATCTGCAGCTCTATTTGCTTTTTGGGACACCCACTCAACGTGAACATGCCAAGGACGAGATAAAAGCTTCTGAATCTTGTGAACCAAATCTGTTACTTCAGATGAATACCCACTTGTAAGCTCATGCATGATGGGCAGAATGTCAAGGCAATTCGTTTCACATATAATATCCTTCAAACCGTAATTCCAAGCTAAAACCAGCCCCTTCCAAGCAGCAAATAATTCACATCTGATGATATACCAAGGAGGAATGCTTCCAGAGCAGCTCGAGATCCAATCTCCCTTTGAATCTCTAATAATACACCCAAATCCCGCTGAATTTGAATCCATATACAAGCTTGCATCACAATTAACTTTAAAACTGTTGCCTACCGGTGGTTCCCAACACAGACAATTTCGGAGAGACCTAAAGGCATTGTTTCGATTCCTATAAACCTGTAAGTCCTTGTCGATAATTCTGGCCAAGGCAACAACCTTGTGGTCTGTCCAAGGGTTGCCAATATTGAATATGTCATTGCACCTATGTCTCCATACCCACCAAAATCCTGCACCAAAAGACGCCTCATTGTTAGCCAAGGCCTTCCAAAACCACTCTTCAAGAGTAGTACGAGCCATCGAGTCCAGGATACTAGGATCTAACATATGCCAAATTGCCTTTGATCGTTCACAGTCTCTAAGGCAATGCTCCATAGTCTCCTGCGCCTTGTTACATCTCTTACACATATCTGAAGAAGCTAAATGCTGCCTGAATCGAAAGGTCTCAGTTGGTAGATTATTATGTAGGCCAAGCCACATAGTAAATTTGAACTTCTCTGGAATATTTGTATTCCACAACCAGTTCTAGTTACTATTGGCATTCCAATTTAATGTTTTCTCTAATAACCATCTATACCCTCCCTTGCACTATACTTTTTTGTTACTGCAGGTCACCACTCCCACTGTGGCTCCAACTCAGTCGAACTAGGATATCTCAGACCACAAATAAACTGCTTAATCTTATGCGGAATAGGCGTGGTAAGACTATCAACCTCTCAAGACACCCCTTTCCACAAGTCAGCCACTATGAAATCTGATTCAAAAATATGTACATAAGGAAGAAGGTTACAAAGCATACCAAAAGGAATCCACTCATCATACCAAACTGATTTGTGGACATCCTCAATATTCCAATGAAGCCCTTCCTTGAGATACTCATAGGCACTAACAATGTTCTTCCAGGTAGCCGATGAAGAATTTCTACTGTTTTCGTTCATACCAGATTGATTCCTGAGATATTTATGCTTCAGAACATGCACCCACAACTTCTCACTATTGTTTAGACAATCCCATACTAACTTTTCCAGAAGCGCCATGTTAGCACAGGAAGTATCCCTAATACCCAATCCTCTTGCCCTTTTAGGAGTTATGGCGACTTCCCACCTGACCAGAGGCAGCCCTTTGCTGGTCGCTTGGCCTTTCCATAAGAATTGTCTCATCAAGGAATCAATTTTATTACATTCATGCTTCGGGAGAAGAGAAATTTGCATTTCATAAATCGGGATCGAGGCCATAACCGATTTAACCAGACAAAGCCTCCCTGCCTTATTCAGTAGGCATCATTTCCAACTGGAGAGCTTCCTCGAAATTTTTTCAATAACCTCCTAAGCCGTCTTCGTGGAAGCTATGGCATGATCGATGTTAATTCCCAGGTATTTACCTAAATCATTGCAGAACCGGATGTTAGAGATCCCTAAAAGAACCTCTTTTCTCCTCTCTGACACCTTGGAACACGGAGCCTTTGACTTATGAAGATTTACCTTCAAACCTGACGCTCTAGAAAATAACTCCAGACAATGCATAACCTCTATTACTTGAGCTTTCGATGCCTTACAGAAAAGTAAAAGATCATTTGCAAATATCAAATGAGAGAGTCGTGGTCCGTTCCTAGAAACCGCTACTGGATTCCACGAGCCTTGGGAAACTTTATGAGAGATAAAGCAGGCAAGCATTTCCATACAGAGTACAAATAGATAAGGAGACATGAGATCTCCTTGCCTCAACCCTCTCTTTGGATTGAAATTTTGGAGCCTGTTCCCATTCCACAAAACTGCAAATGAAGAGGAAGTCACACAATTCAATATAAGATTAATGGTAGCCTTTGGAAACCCAAACCGGACCAAAGTAGCTTCCAAAAAAAAATGCTAGTCTACCCTATCATAAGCTTTTTCCAAATCAATCTTGAACACCATGGTCCCTTTTCGAGATTTGGTGTTCCTCATGAAGTGCATAATCTCCTGAGCAATGATAATATTCTCTGTGGTTCCTCTTCCTGGAATGAACCCTCCTTGCAAAGGATTAATGATCTCTGACAGGAAAGGTCTGAACCTGTTAACTAGAACCTTTGTGACAATTTCATAAATTACATTACATAAGCTAATAGGCCGAAACTTCCGTAAGGCAGAGGGAACTTCCACTTTAGGAATTAGAACAACGAGAGTATCGAAAATAGCTGCATTCATTGGCTCACCCTCAAAGGATTGCTCGACCAGTCCACACACATCATTGCTAAGAGAGTCCCAGAACTCCTTGTAGAAAATTGCTTGAAATCTATCTGGCCCTGGAGCTTTAAATGAACTCATGGTCATCACAGCTTTTTTAACCTCTTCAGATGTCACTGATTCCACTAGCTTTTGACAAGCCTCAGTACTAAGAGACGGGTAAGGAAAAGGCCCCATGGCGTCCAGGTCAATATCCTCCCTTGTAGAAAAGAGTTTTTGAAAAAAAGAATTTGCCGCCATTTCTAGAGTCGAAGTCTCCGTGGCCCAAGACCCATCCTCCAAAAATAACCCATGAATTATGTTCTTTTTCCGCCTGATAACTGTTTGCAGATGAAAAATTTTTGTATTTCTGTCTCCATATCTCACCCATTGTTCTCTAAAATTTTGATACCACAACAGCTTTTTTTGAAGAAGGACATCATTCAGTTCCTGATGCAAAACTTGCTCTTTGATCTATAACAATTTTGCTTGATTGTTATAGATAAAAATGTATGGTATTATACAGGTTTAATTATGTGCGTTTTTATAATTTTATCAAATTTATAATTAAGTTTTTATATTTTAAAAAATTTAAATTAATTTTTTATATTATTTTTATTTTTAGGATAAATTATATTTTTTGTCTTTAAAATTTATAAAAAATTTTAAAAATATTCCTAAATTTTATTTTATTTCAATTTTGTCATTGAAGTTTTCGATATACATCAAATATAGTCATAACAACTAAATTTTCAAAAAGTTTAGAGCCAATCCAGTAATAATGTATGATAACTATATGTCTATATTTAGTTTGCTTGTATTGAAGGTGGTTCTTGTAAAATTATTATTAAATTGGTCCTAAATTTGATGCAATGCAAAAAATTTTGATATAAAATTGAAATAACATAAAATTTAAAAGTATTTTTAAAAATTTTTAATAAACTTTAAGGATAAAAAATATACTTTATCCTTAATTTTATAATTCAATTATTGTCTTGTTAAAAATATTAGGAGTTAATGGAATTTTCTTTTCAAAAAATATGTGGACAAAAGTCTAATTAGATCCTTAATTATGAGTATCTTCAATTACAGAAAAATACTACATTAACTCTAACATTTTTAATATAGATAAAATTTAATTATAAAATAAAAATAATATAAAAATTAAATTAAAAATTTTTAAAATATAAAAACTTAATTTTAAATTTATTTGGTACAGATAATCTTCATCATGAAAGCGGATCAAGAGAAAATGATTCTTTATAACGAGACCATATGTTTTGTAACTTTTACTTAATGTCATTGTCCATAATAATAATATATTCTTTTAGATCATCCTATTATGTTATATTTGACTAATAAAATTTTAGAGTAGTCATAACATTTAATTATTTTAAACAAGCTAAGTCAGAACATTTAATTATTTTTCTTAATCATAATGCATAAAGACTCAAACTGTGACACATGGAGAGATAATATATATTTACGACGAGGAACATTATTATTTGTTAGAATATAAGCTGTCACTTTCTTTATTTTCTTCTAGTTTTTTTATGTTAAGGTGTCACTTCAAAGCAGTTAATTGAATTAAGCCTTTGGGGACATCGTTTTCTTGATCATTTCTCCAAGATTATTGCCACCAAAATTGATGCCAATGCTCCAAGCAATTTCAATTGGATTGAATTATGAAGTGTAAATATTGATTCCCAGGCCTCATTGGTGCAAGAAGCCAAGAACAGAGAATGAATGAATGCCTTAAATTGAGATTGATCTTGACATCCCAAAAAGTCTTGAAATACATTGTGTACAAGAAATAATGGAAGATAACGGTGCGACATGGTTCGGTTAAGGGAAAAGTTAGTCATAATATGCCTTTTTTTTTGTTACCTTTTTTATTAATTTAAATGTCATAAGGTCATGAGTTACACATATTAATATATACTTAAAATATTTACATTTGCTTTGTCCAGATACTAAATAAAATAACGACTCTTTAGGAGAAAACAAAGAGGTATATCTGAGAAAATATTTAATTTGGTCCCTGAAATTATATTCGAGTCTTAATTTAGTTATTGAAGTTTCAATTGTCTCAATTTAGTTTTTAAACTTTTTAATTGATTCTGTGACAGAAACTACCACAAACGTGGTCAAAATTTGAAAAATTTAGAGACTAAATTGAGGCAATTAAAATTTCAAAGACTAAATTAAGACTTAAGTGTAATTTTAAAGACTAAACTGAAGATTTTCTCTAAGTATAAAATCTTATACATAAATTTAATATTTAATTTTATACATCAAATTCATGTAAAATCCAATGTTAAGCAATGGATAGCATTAAAATTATTTTTATACCATCATCTAATTTGATTTATTTGTTTAGATGGCTATTCAAATAGCAAACATAAAAAATAATTATTTTTACTTATGTAAAAATCTATAATTAGGTATCAATGAATAAAACCTAAATTCTAAAATTTTATCCAATTTTAATTCCCAACTCTCCAACAAAAACATATTGGTTGGGGATAAAATAATTGAAAATTTTGATATATATAATTACTTATAAAATTCATTCACAATTTTTTTTCCACCCAATTTTCACACCAAACCATATGTAAAACTTAAAAAATTGTCTAATTTGTTGGGGACAAAACTAATTGAAAACTTTAAAAATATTTTTCAAACACTTGTGTGACCAAACAATACCTGAAGGCCTAAAACTTGACAAATTGTCTACAGTGAGTGACCATAAAATACCATGCTACATTTTGAGGATGCTGTTTCAAAGTTGCAATCCATGGTAGTTAAAACGAAAAGGAAGAAAATTATGACCAATGAGGAAATTTTCCCATTCTTTTTGGTACAAAGAATAATGAATTTGTTAATCTAAATTTGCGGCACCGACAGCGGGGTAATTGTAGCCCGGTAGTACTTGATTGGCCCCCCCAATAAAGCATAAATAAATAAATAAATAAATAAATAAATAAAGGTTCTATTTCTATCTATCAACACATACAGCTAAGAACCTTCAAAGTAAAAAGGCCAAATCAGTTGTTGACAAAGCCATGCAAACAAGAACCCTTTGCCTTTCAGATTACGCGAGTAAATGAAATGTGTCCCCTTTCTCTTTTACTCTTTTCAATGCCTTGCTTCGCGCCACTTAAAATTATAACTCGATACCAATTCAAATTTGTTGGTGACACTAGTATAATTTAACAAAAAAAAAGGGCTACTATTTAATTAGATAAATGTTATTCGCACTAATTGGTATACATTTCTCTTGTATATTTTTTACTTTTGGTATTAAAAGTGAAGGTAAACGGTAAAATAATTCATGAAATTAGTCCGGCGCATTAAAATAGTTTTGGAGATTTTTTTTTTGGTTTACCCAAATGGTCCACCGCTAGCCAATGGATTGCTGCATGCAGCAGGCGGGGTTCGAACTCCAACACTTGCTTAAGTTGGTTAGTTTTGGAGATTTCAATTATATCAATTATGCCTATAAAATTGACAAAAATGCAACTGAAAAAACAAACCCAAGTGGAAACAAGGCTTTTCGGGTGCCAAAGTAGTGTGGGTTGACATAATTAAGAAATTTTTATTGCAACATCATGCAAATATTAGAATAGCAACAAAAAGAATAAAACAAGTTCTCCACAAACAAAAGGCTCCAAAAACTTATGGGTTATATAAAATAAAAGTCCTATGATCATAGTCAATTAGTATTATTTTTTTCTAAAAACAAACCCCTATTGTTCTATACAATTAATCACTAAAAGCTACACATATGCATCAACAATTCCAGTTCTTCTTTTTTGATGGCTTGAAAATAAGGGTTAGAACAATCTGAATATTGTACTTGAATTGCATTGAATCTAAAGCGACAGAATTTGATAGTGAAGAGGCCTTCTTTTTGGCTGGCAACTTAGTTGGTCTTAGTGTTGAATTCCTATTTTTTTGGTGCCCATGACAATGAAAAAAGGTAATTTAAAGCTCAGACTTAGTGTGCTTTAAATTTTGATGTAAAAATTTTGTTAAAATTAAAATTCAGTATTTATTGAGAGTCTTATGCTTCATAGTAGTTTGGTTGAGAGAGATCAATCTTAGATGCTTAGATATCATGCACCTCAAACTTTTTTTTCAGTTATCCCAAAAAAAAAAAAATTTGGTTAGTGTGTGGAATGTATGTGTGAGTGTGTTGTATGATCTAAAAAAAATTGCATAAAATTCCAACCAATATTATTGTGAAAAAAGAAGTAAATTTTTTTTGGGTTTGAAGTCAACAAAAATAGTTAGAGATTACAAATGATACAAGTTGAGTATGATAAAGTTTCAAGAAAATTAAAGAACATTATAGAACTTAAGCTTTGTCTAGAACCAAATATGATACAAATGGTTCTTATCAAGTTAGAAGACTCATGAAATTATTTGCAAGTTGTCCAACTTACATAATCAAAATTCTAATAAAAAATTGCAACTTGAAGATAAACTAGTTTAGTTGTAATCTTTGACTTAATCAAAGAATGAGTTGTTACATAAGTTGATATTTATCGACTTGCCATACAACTTGATAAAGATGAATGTGGAAGAAAACTCTAGTACACACACTTATACAATTTGTACACAATTTGATCAACTTCTAAACCAAATGCACCTCCACAATTTGCTAATGTATGCTATGTTTTACATAGAATTAGTGAGTGAAACTTAAAAAGAAAAGTAATAAAGTCTCTCATATATATAAATTTTTTGTATAAATTTTCATAATACTTAAAAGAGTATATAGACTTTTCTATGTATTATGAAAAATTGTAATTTCACCACTTTATCATATTATTTCCACTATTGTCTATATTCTTATCTAATTCTATCTATTTCTCGTATACAAATTTTAGTTGTGTTATTTTTGTTTCTATTAACTTTAGTACCTAACAATTATCAAATAGTTGGTTAATCAAAAATAAAATAAATGTAATATTGTGCATCATAATGGTCCTTTAGATTAGCAACATGTTAAATGCAACTTTCAAAATTCTTAAAAAAAATTTCACTCTCCTCGAGATTTTTTTTAATAAAAAAAAACTTTTTGCATGCAGAAATCCCCACAACCCCCGCATATTCTTGTAGTTTTACCAATTGCATTTCACCAATTTTCACTCTGCAGAAAAATTTTGGAGTTTTTAATTTAGAAACTGCATTTATAATTTTGTAAAAATATTAAATTGAATAAAAAAAGTGTAAATTAAATTATTAACTTATTGTTTTAAGCTCCAGGACAAAATTGAAGCTTTAGCGAATGAAAATTTTAGGATAAAATACGCATACAAGCCAATTGGATACATAATTTACACAATTCAACCAAAAAAATGAGACATAAATCAATCAAAACATAGTAATTTTAATTGATGCAATTCGAACTAGGCATAAATAAGCATTATAGTAATTCGAATTAATCTCATTCGAATTAAACACAAACAAACACATACTAGTTCGAATTGGACTGATTCGAACTAGTACCCCGTATATTGGCTCATAGTAATTCGAATCATTCTGATTCGAATTATGGAATATTTGCCAAAAATATTAGAAAAATATTTGCCAAAAATATTAGAAAAAATACTACATAATATAAAAAATATACTACAAAAAATATAAAAAATTATAAATATTAGTTGAACGTGAATTCTATAGCATAAATCTAATCTATGCAATTATTTTAATACACCAATAATTATATCTATATGGAGCCAATGCTAAATCGAATTCAATTAGTTCGATAATACGAGTCTATGAAAAATATTACATTTTATAAAGTTTAAAAGTTTTTATTATGTGATAGGTTAGTAACGAGTACATTACAAATTTTTATAGTAATCATCGTAACAATGTTTAATTTAATAATTATTATTAAAATTTTAGTTGTACTCGTTACAAAATAAATAATTACAATATATAAATATAAAATGAATTGACCGATTTAAAAATAGGACAATCTAATAATATTTGATAAATTGTGAAATAATAAGAGAAGAAAAGAATGCTAACTTTTATTGATTGTTGATTAATTGAATTGAATTGTAAACTATGAAAGTAAAACTATATATATAAGACTAAAATTGTAATTGAATTTATGTATTCTGTTAGGCTGAATTTGTAGGCCATGAGACTTCTTTATTGTTGTCATGGGCTAAGGTAGAAGACTAGTTTAATACGGCCCACAAGCTGTGGTGGATGGAAGATGTCAATAATTCACAGCTTAGATAAGTTCTGATAAAATTGTTGAGCGTCTGACGTGGTGACGCGGAGGAACATGTGTGCGGCAGAGTTTGAGCTGCGGACGACAAAAATATAAAAGGAAATGATGTACTTGAGCAGCGATCTTCAAGACTGATTTTGGATTTTTACTTGGATTGACGTAATAGGAATTGGTTGGATTCCGAGCTAAATTAAAAGATTGATTATTCATCGTGGGAGGAAGTTGAAAAAGAAGTAAGGTAATTTTTTTTTTACATTTTTTTAAAGGAAAATATGCATTTGATTAAGATGCATTTAAATGCAAGTCACACATGAAAACTTGTATATGCTTTACTCATATCCATAAACACACAAATCCACCAACCTTCAAATTTAAACTATAAAAAAATGTACAAATAAATAAAATGGCTAAAGAGTACTTCAACTAAGGATCATCTGCATATTATTATAATCTTTGTCAAATAAACTAAGCTGCCTCAATCTGGGTGCAATTTTACTGTCTAGAGATTGAGGAGATAGCATTTCAAGTTCCTTCAGGCTTTTAGCTTTAGTTTGGGCCTCAATCCTAGCTCTCTCTCAATAGAATTAGCATCAGATTTCTTCTGCAAATGTGAGTTGCGATGGCCTCATCTTTTCAGTTTATTAACACCAGATTTGTGTACACGTCCTCTTGATCTTTTGTGCATGCCTCTCAGAATCACTCTGAACGTAGCAATAAAAGTTGGTGTCTAACAAATTCTTGCAAGTCTTTGAGGTGGCTTGTTGGACAAAGTATCATTTTCTTGATTCATACTTTTTCCAGAATCTTATTCACACTTCAAACTTCCCATTTACCCTCAAATATTTCGCTGAGCTCTATTGCAATTTTATAAACTTCATCACCACGGGCATAGTATATCATAGAGTTACAGAAGATCAATCTGACATCAGTCACAAAATCCTCCATGAAAGGATAGCTATTTGACTCGAGCTTGTATTTAATTGTGCCTAAATCCATGGGATGTGTTATGATATCAAAATAATCAGGAATTTAAAACAAAACAGGATCCACTTGCTGATTGAAAAGCCATCCATGTTTGTGTGAGGACAAAACATTGAGAATGGTAGAACATTGGCGAGATGCTTTCAAATCCATAATCCTCCTCATCTTCTGCTTCTTTTCCTTTCGACACTCTGTACCCTGTACCATTTGCTCCTCTCTTAAGGGATGCAACTGCTTCAATGTCACTTATTCTTTCGAATTTGTTCACAACGCGCTTCTCCTGCTACACGTTCTTTTTCTTGTTCTTTAATAAAATTGTAAAATAATAGGAGAAGAAAAGATGAAGAAATTTTTATTAATTGTTGATTGATTGAATTGAATTTGTAAACTATGAAAGTAAAACTAAATATATACTATGAAAGATAAAAGCAAATAAAGATAATATAAAAATCTAAGATAAAGAAAAGATAAGATAAGATAATAAAGACTAAAATTGTAATTGAATTTATGTATTCTGTTGGGCTGAATTTGTGGGTTAAGCGAGACTTCTTTATTGTTGTCATGGGTTAAGGTGAAAGAGTAGTTTAATAATATTGAAAGCCATTTAATTAAAAAACGTAATTTAAAAAATAAATCCTTCACATACTTATATAATTATGAATTTATAATATGATAAATACTTCTCAAAAATCTATTCTAACGCTTGACTTCTAAATACCGAATTATTTATTTAAATAGTTTAATTTTTATCTAACCTAATATAATAAAGTATGTTTAAACCTTCTTATTATTATTATTATTATTATTATTTCATTGTAAATAATTTTACAAAATGTGAAAATTTGTTAGAAGATTTTATGAGTACTAAAAATTTGAAAGTCAATTTATATAAAACGATTTAGGATACTTTTTATAATACTCATGGAATATTTTAAGGAAGTTTTATAAAAAAAAAATTGTTGTGATTATTTATTTTGTAACGAGTACAATTAAAATTTTAATAACAATTATTAAATAAACATTGGTACAATGAGTACGATAAAAGATTTGTAATGTACTCGTTACTAATCTATCACATAAAAAAAATTTTAAACTTTATAAAATGTAATTTTTTTATAGACTCGTATTATCCAACTAATTAAATTCGAATTAGCATGGGCTCTATCTAGATATAATTATTGGTGTATTAAAATAATTATATGGATTAGATTTATGTTATAGAATTTACGTTCAACTAATATTTATAATTTTTTTAAATATTTTTTTGTAATATATTTTTTATATTATATAGTATTTTTTTCTAATATTTTTGGCAAATATTTCACTAATATTTTTTTAATATTTTTTTTTGTAAATATTCCATAATTCGAATCAGCATGCTTCGAATTACTATGGGCTAATATATCAGGTATTAGTTCGAATCAGTCCGATTCGAACTAATATGTGTTTGTTTGTGTGTGTAATTTGAATAAGATTGATTCGAATTATTATGATACTTTCATACATGCCTAGTTCGAATTGCACCAATTCGAATTACTATGTTTATGTCTAATTCGAGGTAGGGTGATTTGAATTATTATTCATTGGTCTAGTTCGAATTTGTCTCATTCGAACTACATAACGTCCTCTTAATTGATTCATGTCTTATTTTTTTTGGCTGAATTATGTAAATTGTGTATCCAATTAACTTATATGCGCGTTTTGTCCAAAGTTTTATGTACTGTTACTTTTATTATTGTTGTTTCTGTGTATGTTTTTTAAAAAATTTTAAGTGAGATACAGTTGAAAATTATCAAAATCAACAAAAAGATCAAACAATGACCCCACTTGGCAAGATTTCATCTCCAATATTTTCAAGAGGCTTTTTGCCATGAGAACTAATTATGATTGTTTTTATTGAGGGAGACGATAGCTGGATATATATGAAGATGTGAAATATATGATTTACAAGTGATGATTTCATATTTTCATGACTTAATAATCTATAATAATTTGATTTCTTATATGTTGGTACCAAGCAACCATTCCAATTATTAGTTCCCAGATCGCACTGGTTGTAATCTAGGAAGCAAATAGTTTTTTTGTCATAATTTTTTTTGGTTAGGATAATATTTTTTAATCACTAATCAGTAATCACTCCGTAATTTATGGGTTGAACTTTTTTGTTGCAAAAGCTAAGAATATAGATACACCAAAAATTGAGCTATAGTTGGTGGGCTAATAACACAGTTCTTTGAATCAAACTAATATTTTCCTTTTAATTCTATTTCATAGTCTCTTGAATCTTATGCACTAAGTTCCTTTCTATAATAGTATTATCACTCTGTCTTCTATGCACCATTGAAAAAGCCTCTCATAAAATACCTCATAAGGTGCGATAATTAATTTATCACCTATTTATAAATATCTCAAAGAATGGAGCCATTGTTCCGAAATTTTTAAAATTTATCTGTTTTCAATCAAACATCAGATCTTGACCCTTGGTTAACTTATAAGTGTATTTGATTAAATAATATATGATGTATTATTCATAAACTTAGACATATATATATAAAACAAAATCCAACATATTTTTTTAGCAAAAATCAAATACATAATCTATTATATATAAAGAAGACAGAAAAAGGTTAGTGTCTAATTTTTTTTTTCCTTTAAAATATCTATTTTCATATATTAAATACCAAAAGTTATTTTTTCTATTTCTAAAATTCAACCTAAAATAATTGGTTGAGTTAAAAACTATTTATTATCTTGACTAATTTTATATATGATATCATTATACATGTTTACTGAAAGAGGAGTGATACATATACAAGTGATTTGGTTTACAAGTCATATAAATTGGGAGAAACTTAACAAAAAGCACACTTGCCCATATACGATTTCAATGGCGTGCTTCGCGTTCCTCCTTCTCCTCCTCCTCTTCTTTCTTCTTCTCCTTCTTCTTCTCCTACTCTTCTTCTTCTTCCTCCATGAAAACGAGTTTCTTGTCAAATTTGTTCGATCTCCTTCGTACGTTCTTTCTTTGCCTTTTCATTTGTTGTTTTATCTGCGTTTATCATTGGTATTCTTGCTTCGTTTTTTTCGATTTTCATGGTTTCTGAAATTAAGCTTTGAAATCGTTTTGAAGATAATAGAATTATAGAAATACACCCAACCGATTACAGAAATACACCCAAACGGTTACAGAAATACACCTAAACGGTTACTGAAATTCACCCAAACGATTATAGAAATACATCTGAAGGATTACAGAAATACACCCAAATGATTACAAAAATACACACAAGGATTTAAAAAATGCACCCAAAATTCGTTGAAGTACACCTTATGCATAATTCAGAACTCTTTCTCTTTCTCCTCCTCATCTTCTGCTACTTCTTTTTCTTCATTTTCTTATTTCATATTCTAATAATTCTTTTTGGGAGGAAAAAATCAAACAAAGAAAAAAAATACATAATGTTGCAAAATCAAAAGAAGAACGAGGAGAAACACGACGATGAAGATGAAACACTTCAAAAACAAAGAAGAAGAACAAGAAGAAGAAGGAGAAGAAAAAGAGGAGACATAGAGAAAGAAAAAAATAAATAATTTATATGATTTGTATGAAAAAACGCTTATATATAGAGAATTTCTCTTACTAAAAAAAGGTCAATCTTTTTTTAATAGTTATGTGATTGTTAACTTTTACAGATAATATTAATATTAATATCATTTACTTTAACAAACTAAAGGCTTAAAATTGTTATTCGTATCTTATTCAAAAGTATATATATCATGCAACCTATTATATATATTTCAGGGTCCCTTGTCTCAACCTCTATAAAGCTTGTTGATTAATCTAGTGATAGATCTATCTTTTTATTAAAAGGCTTAAATTTCTTTCTTTATTTTAGTCATGAAAGGCTTAGCTAATAAATTATCTTTAGATTGGGCTAAGCTTGTAAAAAGGAATCATGTCTTTTTAAAAGGTCCGTGTGAAGTAAATAAGTCAAGACTTAAATAATACGTTGAGGTTCACCAAAAAAAAAAAAAAATTGTTGAGGAAACAAATCAAATTAATTAAAAAATATTTTCTTTCTCTTTAAAAATAAAATTTTGATGCAGCCGAGTCCCAGCACAGATGATTTAACTATCTGTCTCATACAACGCTGTATCCGGATTCTAATTTCAGCTGAGGCTGGTTGTTGGTTTAAGAACCCATAATATCTATGATAGTGTGTGTGAGTGTGGTGTGTGTGTGTAAAACATAGGTGTAATGTTTAGGATTGGGAGTTGTTCAATCCACTTGACAAAAAAAAATAAAACCTTGACACTAGGATTTTCCCTCCTTCTTTTGGGTAATATTGACATGACTTGCTAAAACAGTAAAATCACAACTATTATTTTCACAGAATAATAATTTTTTCAAGAGGTAAATACTAAATCGGAACTCAAAAGATTTTGACGCTGACAAAAATGGTACCTGACTTTTGTTATTGACAAAATAGTCCTTAAAAGATTTTAAAATTTGACAAGCGTACCCACAAATTCGCCGGAGCACATCTCGGACAAATACAACAATGCTGACATGGCCACTAATTTTGATGACATGGCAAAAACCCTCCCCAACTCTAATCCTTCCCCTCCAATGCACTTCCCTTTCCCTTTCCCTAACGCACTCCCCCCTTCCCCCTCCCCAATGCACTCCCTCTCTTCCCCTTCTTGAATACACTCTACCCCCTCCCCAACCCTAACCATAATCCCCCCTCCAATGCACTTCTCCCCTCCCCAATCCAAAATCTCACCTTCTGAACTCTAATCCCCTTCCCTTGCCCCTTTGAACTCTAATCCCCCATTCCCAACATACTGTCTCACACTCTCAACTCACTCTCCCCTAAAACAGTAGTGGAGTTCAACCTTCTCAGTCTTACAAAGCTAGTGTCATCGACACCGCACTGTCGCCATCTCATCGTCGGGTCTTCTGCGTCTACTAACATCATCTGTCTCCTTCGTCGGCCTCATCTCCCTCACCTCTGCTTGTTGCTCGCCTCCAGTCGTTGCCCTGCCTCCTCTGTCTGTGTTCCATTTTGGCTTCGTCGTGCCGTGCCGTGCCTCCTCTGTTTCTAGTATTCTTCTTCTGACCTTATCTAAATCAGCTTCTTGCTTTGGCGGTGTCTCTGTTAAGCTTTATTTTATTTTATTTTGATTATTATATATGAATTTGTTTGTTTTCTCTGAGTTTTATTGTTATTAATCTTTTTGAATTATAAACTATTCTAAAAAATTTGGAACAATTCATGATTTGGGGTAATTCTGTTGATTTGAGGTTATTGTTGCTGCGAGTGGTGATGTTGAGGGTGTGCGTTGGGAAAGGGAGAGTAGCGAAGATTGCTGTTGCTGTTGATGTTGAGATTGTTATTGCTGCGAGTGGTAGAGTTGAGGGAGAGAGGGGTAATGTGCGTTGGGAAGGGGGAGTAGTGGAGATTGTTGTTGCTATTGATGTTAAGGTTGTTGTTGCTGCGAATGGTGGTGTTGAGGGAGGAAAGGGGGTGTATGTTGGGGAGGGGGGTTGTGATGGAGCAGGGGCTGCGATGCAGGAGAAGTGTGCATTGGGAACGGGGGTTGCGACGGGGAGGGAGAGGGAAGGGGAGGGAGTGTGCGTTGGGAGGGGGCTTTGGAGATGGTTTGTCAGGTCACCAAAACATGGTAGTCACGTCAACATTGTGTTTGCCGGAGATTTGCTCCGGCGAGCTTGGAGACACGCTTGTCAAATTTTAAAATCTTTTAGATAGTGTTTGGTGGAGAGATAGATACGGAAAGACTGAGACTGAGAGACAGAGACTAAGAGACAGATATTGAAATAAATCTCAGTATTCTGTTTGGTGCAAAGTGAGAGACAGAAATTGAAACAAGAATGAAATTCTAATTTAATTTGTACAAAGTGTAAAGTTGGAATTAATTAATTGAAATAAAGGTATTTTAGGTATAAAATGTTATTAAAGTTTTAGTCTCCATCTCTAAAAATTTTAGTCCCCTGTATCCCCACTTTTTGGAGGTACTGAAATATTGAAATTTTGGGGATAAAGACAGAAATTTTAGTACCAGTCTCTGAATTAATAAACATGATATTGAGTCTCAGTCTCTCAAAACAAACACTACCTTAAGGACTATTTTATCAATAACAAAAATCAAGTATTATTTTATGAGCGCCAGAATTTTTCAAGTACCAATTTGGTATTTACCTCTTTTTTCAAACTATCAAGACTTATTTAAGAGCTTAACCCTATCATGTTTTAATAATATTAATATTATACTAGTATGTTAATCAGTATATCAAAATGAGGATGTGTTTGTGATTTTCACAGATTTTTTTTCAATAATTTTTCTAATTCTGTAGACCTAATATAGATATTCATGTTTATGTTGATGTCTCTTTTGTTTAAGTGCTTCAGAAATTAAATACTTAACATAATCCTTTAAATTTAACATGTGATTCAGTTTGGTCTAATAAATTTCAGTTGATCTAAAATAGTCCATTAAATTTAACTTCATGACTTAATTTGATTATTTAATTTTTCACTCGACTTAATTTGGTCTCTCTCACCCGCACACGCAACAAAAACAACGTTGAAATGTCCATTATCTTCCCATGAAGAACTTCATCTAGAGTTCCAAAAACAGTGGTCTCATAGTTTGTAAAAGAACCTAGTAAGCTAACAATGTGCATATGTCAAATCCGCTCCAATGTTTGAATCTCTGCAACGCATAAATCTGTTTCTCCACTGACATTTGTGGCCTTACACATTGCCTCTTGAAGCAGCCACACCCCGGCACTGCTGGGATGTGCACTGTAGTGTGTGGTTTGTGTAATACATGACCAAAAGGGATAAAACTTGATAGTACAAGGCCACATAAGTTTTTTAATATTATACAATGTGCCTAATTTACACTAAAGTTTTAGAATTTTTTTCTTTTAAGATAAATGACATAGAAAGCTACCTTTTAATATGTTCAAATGATTTCCATATTGCTAGAAATCCAACTTTGCTGTCAATTTCAGCGATCGTTGATTCTAATATTGTTGAACTCAAATTTCATTTTCCATATTCAAGTCTAACAAAGAAATGGCAACTAGCCAAAAACTGAACCAAATTTCATAAAGTTCTTGCAACCTATAATCTAACCTCAATGGCAACAAAAGCTGTCAGACATTATTGATCTGAAATGCATATCCAGCTTCCGCAAAATATGACTTCACTAGTTCAAGAGATCTGAAGCGGTGGGAAATTTTATTCTTCTCCTCCTTGGGCATCTCTGCATACCTACAAGGGATAAATTTTAATAGATTAGCATTTTGTAACAAAGAAGCATGACAAAAAAAGGAGAATTTGAACACAGTTAGCGGTTATCTTTTGCATATCTCATTCGAGTTTAGGGTCTCTTCCTTGCCTGTCATCCCTCTTCCCCAATACCCTCAGGGAGCGGGTGGTTAGAACAACGTTTTTACATTTCTGGGAATTTTACACAAAAACCCTGTATCGGCAATGTAAGATTCCTAAAAATTTGAAAACTTTTCACAAACCACACGCTTCCTCAGAGAAATTTCTAGCTCTACTTTTGTTATAAAAATGAATTAAAAACAAGAGAATAGATCGAATTACGTTTGCTCATAGCCATCAGGTTGAAAAATTGGATCCCATCCAAAATCAGTGGGTCCTCTTGGAAGAACAATCTTCCCCTATCATGACAGCAAAACACGAGTTAGCAAAACATCAAGTTACGCATGGGAACTCCGTAACTGAATTTATTCGCTTTTGCAACTTCAAAAAATAATTAGATTCGTGTTTGTTTACTAACACGACAGTCAATTCAAAGAAAATGTGTATAATATATGGTAGACAGAAACAGCATATGAGATTTCAGAGCGATACCGGAGTTTTTCCAGCAAATGTGATAGGTTCGCTATTCGGGCCAATCGCAAAGGAAAATACACATAAGGCATAAGCTGATTTATCATCATATGCCCTCAACAAATTGTTGAGACCTGGAAAATAAGTTGGAAATGAGTAGATCAGATTCTGAGATATCCTGAAGAAAGGTACTCAAAGAAGTGAAAGTTAATTCAAAACAAGTCAGCTTAGGGACAACCTTGGTGACCAATCTTCTGCAAAAACCATTTGCTGCATGATTTATCAAACTCATTAGACTATGACAAGATTGCATATAACCTCAGGTAGATCCATGTATGAATAGTACAACAACAACAACAACAACAACAACAAAGCCTTATGCCCCTAGGTGGGGTCGTCGTAGATCCACATATGAATAATATATAATATAATCCAACTTCTTAGTGATCAAAAACTAGTTTCTGTATTGACTAAGTCTAAGACTTAAGTCGTTCAGCTAGCTATACATTCAACAGTTGTTATAAGTTAAAATTCACATTTCTAACATTTTTCCCTGTTCGATTATACATCTTAACCCTCCCAAAAGCTCTTTTTAGTGATTTTTGAGAAGTAGAATATTTAGCCTCTTAAGAAGTATTTAAAATGCTAAAAAGAAGTGGCTGTCGCTGCATATTCAAACACAAGAACTCATTCACAAATTAAGTTTAGTTCTTTACACACAAGCGCTTAAATTCTTTTTACCCAAATAGGCCCTAACCGACTCTTCCACCCCCTTTCTATTGATCTGTAAATGTTGTTAACAGCTTTTCCTGCCTAAGCTATTCGGTAAACTTCTATTGAATTAAAATCAAAGAATGTTGGACTGCAGAATTCTAATCATGCGCACAGACAGTCACAATGGATGGGAAGAGAAACTGGGATAAATATGATTAGAAATGTCAAAATTGTGGAAAGGATTGGATTAGCTATGCATTCCCTAGGTGGAGTCTGAAACCGACATATTGGACACTGTTAAGAATGATCAAGGATAGAAAGAGACCATGAATTTATAATACAATTTCAAGCCCAAACCCAAACTAAAATCCATGTAAATTGTAACCAACCCGAGTTAGTAGGAAGATTGGTTTGTCGTTGCAGTGAAAATGCATTTCTACAACACATTGTGAATAATAAAGCATAGCACTCTTGATTCAACCCTTGTTCAAAAGGATTCAGTAGCTCCACTGGAACAAGTCTATCAAAAAACATATGAGAAAGATCACTTATCATCGGAAGGAAGAAGACAGGGTGGAATTTGGCTGATTTAGAAAAAGGGAAGAAGAGGAAATCAAATTTCAGAAAGTCGAGTGGAGGTGGGAAACAAAAGATAATCATTGTGCTGTCGTACAATTGGAACACTGCAAATAAGGCTGCGTCAATTAGAAGTTCCAACTTTAATGTACACAATAGATCCACTTTGAGTATGTACTTAACCATTTGGATGACGTATATGGTCATAATACTACCAGAACAAATGAATCATATGCAAATGGTGAATCAAACAGATATTGGTAGCATATAGTGATTTCCCCTACCAAGACAAAGAACCAGCAGTCTAGTACTACCATCACAGAGTTATGATCAAGAAATAATACTGGGTTTAAATTTTGATATGAACAATCTGACACAGTGGCACAGTGCTCATTCACAAGCTATCCTTACATAGAGGAGAAGCCATTCCTAAATGTTTTGCTTTCATTCATCAATCTACTACCGATTTTCAACCAATTTTGACAAATTGTCCTTTTTCCTTATTCATTTATTTTCACAGTATCAAGGTATTGGTCTCATAGAACAAATATAAAAATTAACAACACTTTTTATGAACCCAAAAGGAGAGTACCTTAAGATGATGATAAAAAGTGAAATAGAACTTACATGTAAGGCCCTGTAAAAAATTAAAACATTCAAACAAAATCAGTGTCAGGTTGAATACTCCCAACTTAGAATCATGTAAAACAAGAAAATTATTCCAACCTGGAAGACCTTTCAAGGCATTGAAACAAAGGCAAGTGTCTTCAACCAACACAGGTCCATTAACCTTTACATAAATTAGAAAACTAAACCATCAGAAAGGTTAAAAAATTAAGGGGAAAAAAAAGAAAAAATCCACCCTAAAATCACACACATAATGGAATCAGTGAAATCCAGATTGTGAGTGGATACCTGAACAGCAGCCAAACGAGCCTTCTCTTTGGAGATATCTTCAGGTTCTCCTTGCAACTCTGGCACTGCAAAAACAAAACCCTTGTAAGAATAAAAACATAAAACAAACAGAAGAAAGGGATAAGTTAAACGAAATTAGAGGGAAGAGTGAAGTGTTACAATCAAGTTTGAGGGACTGAAATGGAATTGACTGGCCCAAGATGGCACGAACTTCATCAAGCTTTTTGGCATTGCCGGTCACAAAAGTAACAGGACGTGAAAGTACCAATCCAGAAGCCATTTCGCGAAACCAAATCTTCTTCCAGATTTGATTTTGCTTCTGGTTTAGAAGGTAGAAAGCGAACCACACACCAGTAGTAAAGTAGAGTGGAGTACTTGACTCCTTCGGAATTGGGAGTGGCTATGGTGGTGCCTGCAGCTGCAAGCAATGCTTTGCATCAGTTATGAAAACAAAGAGAAGTGGCAACCGCACTCAAACTAGGGGTTTTTCTTTTTTTTTTTTTTTAAAAAAAATCAATTTCAACTAATAAACAGTTATAAAGAAAATATTATATTCTTTATTAATTAAATAAATTTTAATTTTTTATTTATTATATTTTATATTAATGACTCAAATTCAGATATTAGAATTTAAAATTAAAGTTTAAGGATTAAAATTCATAATTTAGGATTTAAAATTTAGAATTTAATATTTAAAATTTTGGTTTTAAAATTTAAAAAGTATTGTACTTTATTTTTTTTTTAAAGTGGATTAACATTGCCCAATTATTTGAACAAAGTAATTCCTACTTTTTCTTTCAAATTATCATTTGAATTTTTTAAGTGTATATTTAAATTGGTCCCTAATGAATTCTTTAAGAATTACTCAATTTGATCTCTTTATCATTTATAACAAATATATTAACTGAACATAAATTAATTTTCTTTACAAAAAAATCAACTTCGTCTTAGAAATTTCTAGAAAAATAAAAATTTGTTAAAAATCAAAGTATTTGATTAAAAAAACTTAAAAATCAATATAAGTGTTGACCCTTTTCTTATTTATTTCAACAGCACAATTTTATTCACCATCATTAACAAAATAACATCCTATTAATTGATCATTTTATTATCTGGTCATTTTAAATCTTAATTTTTTAATTTTAATTTTCAAATTATAAATTAATTTTGGATAAATTTTTAAATATCTTTATTGAGTTAATTTTTTTATGTTGATCAAACATGTGTGTAATGAGCACACACGCAAACAATAATTTACACATAAAAAAATATTATGTATATATAAAAAATTAATTATTATATATTTGTGTATAAATATATATAATATTAAATTTATTTTTAATATATATTTTATATTAATTTTTAATTTTAGTGACTAATTTTAATATACACCTTCAATCATCGTTAAAATTAATACCCTAACAACTTATGATCAAACACCCTTCCCTACCCAATGTCAAAAATAATTTCCCATCTTTATTGCTCTTAATTTTTAAGTATTCCTTTTAAATAATTCTTTTTTCAATTATTAACTAGATTTTTTGACGCGGACACCCTAAACATTTTTCTTTACTTAATTGTATACCAATTGCTGCATCAACGTATCTTCGCCTCATCTCATACTAATAACACTTAAAATTTGATTATGGTTCCAAATCAAAATTGTGTTTTACCTAATAATTTTCCTAATCTCAATTTTAATAGTCTCTAACTCTCCTTTGATACTCTGTTAATTCTCCATTAAGTGAAGATTTGGCACTTTGGTTCCCTCATCTCATGCCACTCTTCACTCCTCTATATGCTTTCAGTTCTCAAATTTGTCCCCATTTGTAAACTCAACCTCGTTTCCAGGGTTCTGCCATTGCAGAGATGGGTTCATCATGCCCCTGCAACTCCTCTACACTTCCACAAGAACATCAAAGTTGACACTTCCACTTCCGGTTTCGATTTCGATTTCGACGTTCTAATCCGAGTTTGCAGGGACATCAACATCGCTAAGCGGCTTCACACTCTTCTCGTTGTGTTGGGAAAAGCTCAAGATGTTGTTTTGTCAACAAAGCTGGTTAATTTGTATGCTTCTCTTGGAGACATCACATTCTCTCGCTCCACTTTCAACCACCTTCAGAAAAAGAATCTCTTTGCCTGGAACTCAATGGTGGCTGCTTATGTTCGCAGCTGCCGGCGCCACGAGGCATTGAGCTGTTTCAATGAATTCTTGTTAGTATCTGGTTTGAGGCCTGATTTTTATACCTTCCCGCCTGTGTTGAAAGCCTGTGTGAGTCTAATTGATGGCAAGAAGATACATTGCTACGTTGTGAAGTTGGGTTTTGAACGGGATGTATTTGTTGCTGCCTCATTGATCAATTTGTATTCGCGGTTTGGTGCTTTGGATATTGCATACGAGGTGTTTGATGAAATGCCTGATCGAGATGTGGGTACTTGGAATGCAATGATTTCTGCGTTTTGTCAGAATGGAAATGCTGCTGAGGCATTGGACGTCTTGAATAGGATGAGAAGTGAGGGGCTGAAGATGGATCCCGTTACTGTATCGAGCGTGCTTCCTGTTTGTGCGCAGTCGGGTGATATTTTTAGTGGGATGTTGATTCATTTGTATGTGATAAAGCATGGTTTGGACATGGACGTGTTTGTATCAAATGCTTTGATAAATGTGTATTCTAAGTTTGGGAGGCTTGGGGATGCGCAGAAGGTTTTCGATCACATGAAAATTAGGGATCTGGTATCTTGGAATTCCATAATTGCTGCATACGAGCAGAATGATGATGCAGCTACTGCATTCAGGTTGTTTAAAGAGATGCAGTTTGTAGGAATTCAGCCTGACTTGTTGACAATTGTGAGTTTGGCTTCAATCTTTGGTCAGTTAAGTGATCGAAGGATAAGCAGTTCAATTCATGGATTCATTATTAGGCATGAATGGCTTGAAAAGGATGTTGTGATTGGAAATGCACTTGTGAATATGTATGCAAAATTGGGTGCTATGGATTGTGCTCGAACGGTTTTTGAACAACTACCTGTTAAAGATATAATTTCATGGAACACTTTGATCACAGGTTACACACAGAATGGTCTTGCAAGTGAGGCAGTTGATGCTTTCAACATGATGGAAGAGTGTACAAAGATAATCCCCAACCAAGGGACATGGGTGAGCATTCTCCCAGCATATTCACATGTTGGAGCTTTGCAACAAGGAATGAAAATTCATGGAAGGTTAATTAAGAACTGTCTCTACAAGGATATCTTTGTGGCTACCAGCCTAATTGACATGTATGGAAAATGTGGGAGGTTAGTTGATGGAATATCATTATTCAATGAAATTCCACGGGAAACTTCAGTTCCTTGGAATGCTATAATATCGTCTCTTGGGATTCACGGAGATGGAGAAGTAGCACTCCAACTTTTCAAGGATATGCTAGCTGAAGGGGTAGAGCCAGATCATATCACATTCGTATCGTTGTTGTCGGCATGTAGTCATTCTGGTTTAGTGAATGAGGGCGAGCGCTGCTTTGATTTGATGCAGAAAGAGTATGGAATCAAGCCAAATTTGAGACATTATGGTTGCATGGTTGATTTGCTTGGACGTGCTGGGTATTTGGAGAAGGCGTATAATTTAGTGAGCAACATGCCCATACAGCCTGATGCGTCGATCTGGGGGGCTCTTCTTAGTGCTTGTAGAATACATGGAAATGTAGATTTGGGTACCTTTGCTTCAAGTCGTTTGTTGGAAGTTGATTCTGAAAATGTTGGCTATTATGTTTTGCTATCAAATATGTATGCAAACATCGGCAAATGGGAAGGAGTGACTAAAGTAAGATCATTGGCCAGAGATCGTGGTCTGAGGAAGACTCCGGGATGGAGCTCTGTTGTAGTGGGCAATATAGTTGAAGTCTTCTACACTGGAAACCAAACCCATCCTAAATGCACTGAGATATACGAGGAATTAAGGGTTTTGACTGCCAAAATGAAGAACCTTGGTTATGTTCCGGACTACAGTTTTGTCCTGCAAGATGTTGAGGATGACGAAAAAGAGCAGATTTTGATGAGTCATAGCGAGAGATTGGCAATGGCGTTTGGTATTATCAGCACCTCACCAAGAAGTCCCATTAGGATATTCAAGAACTTGCGTGTTTGCGGTGATTGTCATAATGCAGCTAAGTTCATATCCAGAATTACTGAGAGGGACATTATTATGAGGGATTCAAATCGCTTCCATCACTTCAAATGTGGGATTTGCTCATGTGGTGATTACTGGTAGTATTGCTAAATTTTGGGAGCTTGAGAAGGTTGATCTTAAATGAAGACATTGATTAGAAAGATATGACAAAATTTTGATTTAAGAGTATGGTCGTTTGGGATTGAAAGAGGAGAATTGAAACTGTGGTGTTAAGCCTTATTTTCTAAGATGGTTTTGTGTTGGATGGCAAGAAATTTTAACATAGATATATACGTATCTTACACTTTTGGTTGGGCATTTTCTTCATGGATTTATATTAAATATTTAGACGGATCTTGAGGCTTATAGTCAAAGTGATGAACTTGATGTTGGCCATGGTGTAACTGGTATAGGTATCGGACATCAGTGCTCTTCTTTTGCAAGATTGGTAACTCTGAACTTTGCAATTCAAATATGTACATTCACACACCTATTATCTATGATTCCATGCTAACCTTTTTGTGCCTTCGAATTCTTAATGGGATTTTTCCATCAGTTATCTTGGAAATAAAAGCATGCAGAAACTCTTTATACTTCAAATTTTTGTAATGCTTTTAATGTAGACAATGCCTCGGAGCAGCGGATGAGTTGTCTCCACGTGACCTCAAGGTCACGGGTTCAAGCCGTGGAAACAGCCACTGATATAATTATCAGGTTAGGCTGCGTACATTACAACCTTGGTTGCGGCCCTTTCCCGGACCCTGCGTTAAACGCGGGACGCTTGTGCACCGGGTTGCCCTTAATGTTGTTAATTGAATATTTGTCAAGATTTTTTTTAATGGGACGATTGTGCACAAGGGGCCAATGGTTCAGTGGCAAGGGAACAGTGGAGTTTATTGTCGTTGTCCAAGGGTGATGGTAGTGCGGTCAAGTGGTGGCTGCAACACTGAGGTTTGTGTGTGATCCCGGTGTTTTCTGTACACCTTTCACATAGGTACCATTTTGGCCTTACATAAATTTAACATTAAAGCAACCAGATGGATATACTTTGAAAAAGAATTGTAATCAACACATAGCAGTTAAAATGGCCCAGCCAGCCACATTATATTTACGTGTTTGTTAAAAAAAAGGCCACATCTCCGGTAGCAAAATTGACCTGCAAATCAATAAGTGATACTTGTCACATGTAGAAGTTTAACTATGGTTCAGTTTACTGAGTAACAATTTAATTAATCTTCTTTTATAAAAAAACTTAAATAATAAATAATTATATTAAAAGTTAAAAAAAATTACTTACAAACCTATCTAAACGGATATTATATTGCCCCCCAAATTTTCTAGACCAAGTCGCATGCAAAAAATACACGATGAACTGTTTTTTCCTTTAACTCATCACAATACGCAGTTCACCAATACCTGTGGAATAAGGCCACACTTGCTCAATCTTTTTTTAGCATTTTTCAGCTTTTGAGTAAAAATTTGTCTTTCCATTTTTTTAGTCTCTCCTCTAATTTTTTAATCATTCGATGACAAGTTACTACACGTTTTAGATTTGTTCTCATTGGTGTCTCCAAATATTTAATCGGTAATTTTATCTCCTTACATCCTAGAATTTCGCACGCCTCTTCAACCGTTGCAGCATTACAATTTAATCCAATCACCGTAAATTTTTCTGTAATTGATCCTTAACCCAGACATCAATTAAGAATCCAACTTTTGTTTGACTTTAGTTTAACTAATTGGTTAAATGTCTAATATTTCTGTTGTAGGATGTGTTTTATTGGTCTGGTTATTTTTTTATTCAATTATGGTTTTATTCATTTATCTGTAATAATTCTTAACAAGTGGGTATATTATATTATTATATATTAAGAAAAGAGCAACATAATATTTATATTGTTGCCAATGAAGACTTACGACCTATCCCTCTCACATACACACTAGAGGCGATGTATTATTGCATGCATGCTCATATGGACACTACTGGAATATCTTAAACAAATGTATTATTGCAATATTATTGTTTAAAAGCATTGTTTTATTAGAAAAATGTTATTTAGACGAGAAGTTATCAATTTTTAATTAGTCTTTAATTTTAATAAATTAATTACATTAATTTTTATAAACTCACTTTTCAATTTTTTAACAAACTAACACTCTGTTAGATTTAATTTAACTTATATTTCTAAAATCCCTCTTTTTTTCAAAATTCTCTATTTTCACCAAGTCTGATTCTTTACTCTTCTTGTACTGCTTTTTTTCCCCCTTAATTTATACTTTATTATAAAGTATCTACCTAATAATAAATATAAAATAAAATAGTTAATTATGTTATTGTTTAATTTGGTCAAGCATGATGACTAATTAATTAAGAACATACTCATATGGTGGTAGACTCCATTGTCATCCACCAACCTCCTCACACCCCCAGTCAAACTACATGTTCACTTTGAATAATGAAATTTATTAAAAAAGATAAGATCATAAATATACAATAAGTACCACTAGTTAATTAATCAATAACACACGAACATTTTTGCTTCGAAGAGATTTCAACATGACATGCACAAATGGTACTAATGAAGCACGTGATGCCCAGCTACCTCTATCCAAGGTAATTATTATAGTGTTTAAAAAATAGTATTTAATTTATCAAAAAGAAAGTTAAAAATTAATATTTAATTTAAAAATTAAAAAAATAAATAATTTTTAAATATTTAAAATTTATTATAAAAAATTAAACGAAAATTAGACACACTATAAAATTGATCCTGTTCAAAATTTCAAACAGCCGTCACATATAAAATATTATCTTTTCCTAATAACACAATTCTGAGATAATTAACTTGCTAAAAGTTGCTATAGTATGATTCGATGCATTAGAACGATCAAATTAAAAGAAAGGAAAATTTTCGCAAACAAATAAAAATAAAACACATTAAAATAACAAATACTATATTCTACGATGAACAAACAAATAACAAATTCTATATTCTGGGCAAGCACAAAACATAGATACATAAATCACTAAGAAGTCAGAATATCTGAGCCGCCATCCATAATAATAATATCATGAATTAATACTAAAACTACACGAATATATATATATTCATGAACAATCAAAGTCAAAGTAACACAATAAAACAACCAAGAAGTCAGAATACATCAGCTGATCGCTTGAATCCAGGAACATTATTACGAGTAGTTTATTATACTTTGAGTTGAGTACGTTTCCTACATATGTTTCAATTTGTCCATTTAATTCCACATATGCCCCTACTCTCATGAGTATAAATATCCCCCCTCCCCCTGCCTAAGTCTTCACCAAAATACCAAAGAACATAGCTAATAAGCTTTGCTATCCCAAAGAACATAGCTAAGCTTTGCTATACCAAAAAACACAGCTAGGAAAAGATGGTGTCTGTGAGTGAGATCCGCAAAGTTCAAAGGGCAGAAGGCCCTGCAACTGTATTGGCGATAGGCACAGCAAATCCACCGAATTGTATTGATCAGAGTACATATGCTGATTATTATTTTAGAGTAACTAACAGTGAACACATGACTGATCTCAAGAAGAAGTTTCAGCGCATTTGTACGTATTTTTATTGTTTTAGTTTTGTTTTATTTAATATTTATCAAGAAAAAATTTATTGTTTTACTTTTATATTAATTAAAACGCAAAATGTTTATACAACATATCATATTCACTGTTTAATATTACTAATAATAACTACTTAATAATATTACTTTTATAATTACAAATTTTGATAAACTATATATTAAAATGGTACTTATTAAAAATTCAAGTCATTATAAATATAACTCGAGAGTAATATTATTGCTATATATATATCATTTTTTAAACTTCATCAAAAGTAATGATGGATGTGAATTACACATTATTATTTCAGGTGAGAGAACACAAATCAAGAACAGACATATGTACTTAACAGAAGAGATACTGAAAGAGAATCCTAACATGTGCGCATACAAAGCACCGTCGTTGGATGCAAGGGAAGACATGATGATCAGGGAGGTACCAAGGGTTGGAAAAGAGGCTGCAACCAAGGCCATCAAAGAATGGGGTCAGCCAATGTCTAAGATCACACATTTGATCTTCTGCACCACCAGCGGCGTTGCATTGCCTGGCGTTGATTATGAACTCATCGTACTCTTAGGGCTTGACCCATCCGTCAAGAGGTACATGATGTACCACCAAGGCTGCTTCGCTGGTGGCACTGTCCTTCGTTTGGCTAAGGACTTGGCTGAAAACAACAAGGATGCTCGTGTTCTTATCGTTTGTTCTGAGAATACCGCTGTCACTTTCCGTGGTCCTAGTGAGACAGACATGGATAGTCTTGTAGGGCAAGCCTTGTTTGCTGATGGAGCTGCTGCGATTATCATTGGTTCTGATCCTGTGCCAGAGGTTGAGAAGCCTATCTTTGAAATTGTTTCGACTGATCAAAAGCTTGTCCCTAACAGCCATGGAGCCATCGGTGGTCTCCTTCGTGAAGTTGGGCTTACATTCTATCTTAATAAGAGTGTTCCTGATATTATTTCACAAAACATCAATGATGCGCTCAGTAAAGCTTTTGATCCATTGGGTATATCTGATTATAACTCAATATTTTAGATTGCACACCCTGGTGGACGTGCAATTTTGGATCAGGTTGAACAGAAAGTGAACTTAAAACCAGAGAAGATGAAGGCTACTAGAGATGTGCTTAGCAATTATGGTAACATGTCAAGTGCATGTGTATTCTTCATCATGGATTTAATGAGGAAGAAATCCCTTGAAGAAGGACTTAAAACTACTGGTGAAGGACTTGATTGGGGCGTACTTTTTGGCTTTGGTCCTGGTCTCACTATTGAAACTGTTGTTCTCCGCAGCATAGCCATATGATACACTTAATTAAATATCCCTCCATATATGCGATTTTGTTATTTTTTAATAATTTTATTTTGTTCCAAAATAAGGTCCTGATTGGCCTATATATTATTAGATGAGTGAAAACTTATACAAAAATGTCTAAAGTCATTTCTTTATGTGAAGATTTAATTTCAAAGTTTGTAATTGTTAGTAAAAAATAAATCAAATTCTTTTCGATTGAGCAATATGACACATACTAATATTTGGGTTGCATTTTCATTTTAGGACAACTACAAACACCTTCATATGAGGTTCCATTTAAGATAAACTAAAAAGAATTAGGTACAATAGTGCAAGGTTTGATAGTATTATGTTTGTAATTTTTATATTACTGTGTCGTATCCCATATAACTATATAATAATGTTACTTTCTTGTCTAATTTTTAATATGTTATTATACAAGGTTGAATATAATAAAATTAATTTTATTATAAAAAGAATATTCATGTCATCTTAATTCGCAATGCCGCTACCACTTCCTCCACACTTTCTTAGCTTCTTGTTGCTGCCAGTGGTTATGGTGGAGTTGGTGGCAACGACACTAATGATAAAGAGGCAAAGACGGGCAATGAGACTAGCATATGAAAAGAAATATATACAATTTTTTTTTTATTTTATAAAATATGAATATTATTTCGTAATTCAATTTAGAGAGACTAATGATGCAATGACCTGATTTGGATCGTAATCTGCACTTTTAATAAGAAGCATCTCTAGCAAGCATATTAACAATTCATTTACTTCTTTTTATAAAATAACACAAGAAGGCAGAATAAGGTTATGTATATTCAAAATGATAAGGAGGTAATAGAAAATTAGTCTAAATCAATTTAAAATTATTTTATTTTGTATTTATTAATTATTAATTATCTTTTGTAGATATAAATAGGAAGCCATATTTAGAATTCTAATTGATTTGTTCATTTCTGTTTTTCTATCATATATGAGAATAGAAAAAATCTAGGTAACTGATACTTCTTTAGCCAGCTTTTTAATAAACTAGTTAATTTTATAATAAAAAAATTCAAAATCTAATAAAAATAATCTAAAATCATTAAAAGAATTCAAAATTTAACAAAAACAAATATCTAAATCCTAACAAAAGAAACGTCGTTTTTTTAACGTTTAAAATTATTGAAAAAGAACAAAAAAAACTAATAAAAAAATATTTAGAAACATTAAAAAAGAAAAATCCAAAATTATTTTAAAATAAAACATCCAAAACCTAAAAAAAACATCCAAAACATTAAAAAAAAAAAACATTCACAAATATAAAGACAAACTTGGAAAAAGTCTCGCCAAATCAAAATGGGAACCTATAGGCTATAGCCCATTACCTTCATACCAACCTGCAATACAGCATGGAAGTGCAGGAATGAACTTATTTTCAGAGAGAACACACAGAGCAATCAAGCTTTACAAATGATCAAAGCTCTAGCAGAGAATTATGATCTGGTTCTTAATCTAACAGCGAAAAGTAATAAGCTTCTAAGCTTACACAAGGAGGAACAAGTAGGTTGGGAACCACCGGAAGAAGGATGGATCAAACTTAATGTGGATGGATCAGTTCTTCAACCAGGAAGCAGGGGAGCATGTGGCGGGTTGTTAAGGAACTTCAGGGGTAGAATGCTTGTGGGCTTCAGTATGAATATTGGAACCTGTACCTTAACGATGGCTGAGCTTTGGGCCATATATATTGGAATTAAAATGGCTGTGGAGTTGGGAATCAACAAGCTGAATGTGGAATCTGATTCAAGGGTAGCGCTCTCCCGCCAATGAGCCTTAACTCACATGGCATATCTCCTTCTCCCCACCTCAAAGGTCTAAGGTTCAAATCCTAGAGATTGCAATTGAAGAGAAAATTTGGTAAATGTGTGAGGAGTTTATGGGTGTGTTGTGTAGATTGGAGGTTGTCCAATTTACTGACCAAAAAACAAAAAAAAAAGGTAGCGCTCTCCCTAATCCAGAAGAACTCGATTGAACTTCACAGTTCACACAAATACCTCCCTTTTCACAGTTCACACAAATACCTCCCTAATTCGTTCTATTCAAGAGCTGCTAGTGAAGATTCAGACAATAACAATCAAGCATATCTATAGAGAAGCTAATTTTAGTGCAGATTCTCTTGCAAAGCATGGCCAAGACCATCAAACAGGGCTCACTTGCTTCGATGAAGTGCCCTTTGTGCTTCTTCCTCATATTCTGGCTGATAGTAGAAGAGTAGTGTTTCCTAAGATTATTCCTTAGTTTTGTTTCTTTTGGGCCTTTTGGCACCCCCCTCCCCCCAACTGATAAAAAAAAAAAAACCAAGACAACGACAATTGCTAACAACAACGCTTTGAAGTAGGCCACTGCAGCGATGTTCTTCTGGCATGAAGTGACAGATGACGCAGATGAGTCATGGTGGACAGCATAGACTTTCGACGAGGCAGCAAACAGCGACAGTAGAGAATCGATTGTAGTGTGGTAGCAGAGGCAGCCACGCGGAGTGTTGCTGATGGGGAAGAAGCCGTGAGAGAAAAAAGGGAAGGATGAGAACTTCAGTTGTTCTTTTTTTAGTGTGAGAAGGAGAGTGAAATGAGTTTTAAAGTAATAATTGACTGTAGATGACAGTAGTTGGCTGATATCCTAATTGGTAACTAGCCCGATTGATGAGAATGTGCTCTTCTTTCATTCAGTCGGAGTTTCTCTCCCTCTTTTCTTTCCAAAACTCGATCTAGACCACAGTTTCATCATGGTGCCATTGGTGCGATGAGAGTGGTAAATCAATAGAATGCGAGAGGAGTGACAGACGTTGACGCCTGCAGTGTTGTGAATCAGCAACAATGGAAAAAGCTTCCGATCTAGAATTAGAAATGAATCGAGATCCAAATCAAAATCAAGAGTTCTCGGCTGATGAGCTTCAGAACTTAGCTCGCTTACTAAATTGGCTTTCAAATCTACAGTCGAATGCAACAAGATCCAATATGAATATACATGTAGATCCGTCGAGTGTCTACTATCTACACTCAGGTGAGAATCCTAGAGTTTCTGTTGTGTCGATTGTCTTGAATACTCGAAATTATAATTCTTGGTCAAAGTCCATGAAGTTAGCATTAAAATCAAAGAACAAATTAGGATTCATTGATGGAACAATTCTAAAACCGGATAAAAATGATCCCGAATACAAAGCTTGGGATAAATGTAACTCATATGTGGTGTCTTAGCTGAATCTGTCAACTGAGTAGTAAAATTGAACAAAGTGTTTCTTGGAATGAAATTGATATGGATTTATGGCTTGATTTAAGGCACAGGTACTATCATGGCGATCCTTGGAATTGCTGAATTGGAAGAGGAATTGTATGAAGCAAGAAAAAGGAATTGTATCACAAAATTGAAGGCAATATGGGAAGATATTGATAGTGTTAAACCAGGTAAACACCAAATTAAAAAAAAAAAGGGGTCCAAGGTGCAAGGGTGTGACTGGGGATTAGAAAATATGAGAGACTAGAATAAAATATATGCAGTAAAATTTTTGAGGGGGTTGAATATAGAGTTTGGAAATGTTAGATCCCAAATAATATTGATGAAATCTGTCCCAATCATCAATGAAACTTTTTCTTTACTCACTCAACAAGAAAGATCACTTAATGGACTAGACCTAGAGGCAAGAAACTTTACAGCTTTGGCAAACTGAGTGCATAATTTTGCCAGTAGTGGCAGTAGTGTCCCCAGAGGCAGAGGACGAGGAATACGAGGAGGTCGAGTTGACAGAGGAGGAAAACACAGCTCCAAAACTTGTTCTTATTGCCACAAAGCTAAACATCTTGTGGATACTTGTTATCACAAGCATGGACTCCTACCTCACCTACAGAGGATTCTTATTGCCAAACAAAAGAGACTTCTTTTTCCACTCAGTGAATCTAAGAGTTTGAACAGTTTTAATTTGGTGCATACCATATGGTGATCTCATTACAAAGTTTTAAATATTTTTTAACAACAGTAGATAATAAAACCAGATTTGTTTGGGTTTATTTCATGAAACTGAAATCAGAGGCAAGTAATTTGGTTCAAAACTTTGTTGCATATGTAAAAACCCAATTTCAAACTCAAATTGAAGTTATTGGATCCGATAATGGGCTTTGAGTTTGAGCTTACTTCATATTATAATTCACAAGGCATATTGCACTAAACATTTTGTGTTGACACCCTATGATAAAATGGAATTGTTAAGAAAAAATATCAACACATTCTTAATGTTACAAGAGCTCTAATGTTTCAATCTTGTTTACCAAAAACCTTTTTGAAGCTTTGCAGTTGGACAAGCTGTTCATATAATAGATAGGTTGCCCACTCCTAATTTGAAAAATCAGACACCCTTTGCTTTACTATTTGGTAAAGATGCAGATATTAGTGTTCGGTTGCTTGGCATATGCATTGACATTAGCTCATGATAGAAAGAAGTTTGATAAAAGAGCTAAGAAAAGTATTTTTTTTTCTAGGCTATCCATTAAACTCTATCATGTATCATGTCTATAGTGAAATTGTTCAAAGCATAAGGGACAATAAGGAATTTATCACTAACTGGATGGATTTGTCCCTCACCATACCTCTACTAGACACATTATAATGTATATATTTTTAATAGAAAGACTAATTTGTCAACTCTTTTTTCGAATAGTGAAGAACGAATTTGTAAAATTATAAACTAACCTGGGAGTGGTTCTCCATCCACAACTACCCATGGGACATACTCATGAGGTGGGTGCAGCTTATTGCTTTCAGCTGCATACTGTAGCTCAAGCTGCATACAGATAGGTAAATGCTAAAACTGAGAGAAAAATCAAAGCCACACAATTGCATAGACTCAAGTTAAGGCACATTTATCATCTCTGATAAAGTACAAAGGGGTATACATTGATTGATCTCGATAAAAGGGAATTATATTTGTCTAGAAATGTTGAATTTTATGAGCATTGTATTGTCTTATAAATTAATTGCTGAACATGCAAAGGGTATTTTGCCATCTTTTACACCTACTGTTGGTTCTAATTTTGATGACTTTGAACCCTTTTCTTTATGATTCTTCATATCTTCGTACTCACCTAATCATTGCATGCTGCTTCGGACAGGGAGTTCTAGCTACCAATCATGTGGAGAGAGATACGGTTTGCATCACATTGTGGATTGGGGAAGCTGTCTCGCACCAATAGAGCTTTTTCCCTGGCAATAACCACAACCTCGAAGCCAAGGACGTATCAACAAGATGTTGTGCATGAGTGTTGGAGAAATGCAACCAGTGTGGAGTTACTCACCCTCGAGAAGAACAGGATTTGGACTATTACTTCACTGACTCATGGTAAACGTACTATCGGTTGCAAATGGGGGTTCAAGGTGAAATTTAATCTAGACGGCAACATTGAGTGCCACAAGGCGAGACTTGAGGCTCAAGGTTTTAATCAGAAAGCAGGCTATGATTATTTGGACTCTCGGATGATAATCATTTTTCTTCCATTCTTTGAAGTCCATCACTGGGGTATGTCAATGATAATTATTTTGCAGTATTTCTTTAAGAGTTGTAGGCCTCTTCCTAATTCACCAGCATTAGCTTGCATATTCTAAAGGATCCCATAGGGAGCAGCCTTATAAGGTTCCTGCTGTAGGAATTCATTGGATGCTTTGCACCACCCAACACGTGTATGAACATATATGAAGGTTATGTTTTTAGAGAAAATATCCTTTTGCAGCGTCAGTTTGAGAAGCTGCCACAGTTCAGTTTCAAGACCATCTTGTGGACAACCTGCAATCATCAAATTCAGTGACCAAGCTTTATGATGAATGCTTAGTGCAAGTTACCAAAGAAAAAATCATAATATGCTTCAATATTACTAATAAGATTTCAGAGTTGTGCTTTGTTAAACCAAGGCAACGTTTTTCTTTTTTCTTTTTAATCTCATATTCTTCTGGCAGAATTTGTATTTGAAGACTCTATATCTAAGGTGTGGACACAGTATCTGAAAACGAAGGGGGTGGAATATTTAAGACAAAAAATGGCTTAATAAAACAAGAGTTCAAAATTGAGATAGCTCTAAATTGACAAGAGAACTTGGTTCAAACTAACTCTTTAGTAGGAATCTGCAAGTAAGCCCTGCAAACATTCAGTTTAGCTTGGCTGCTTAGTAGATCTATAAGTCATGGTAGCACAACTCAAATTCCTGGTAAAGTAGCAGTGTAGCACCTTTGATATATTATCACCAATAATCTCTGCATGAACATTGTCCTTCTTTAAAGCAATGAAACCTGTGAGTATCTCTAACAGTGATTTCCCTACCAGAAATGGCTGAAATAATTTTTATGGCGTTGTGGCAATCACCACAAATTCTTAGGTTCTTCACAACCAGTATTGGCACCCCTTCTTCAGTACAGATCAAGCCAAATGCAACAGCCAGTTTCTCACTATGATACAATAACTTTCTTTCCTTCTCTTCTGCCGTTACTGCTTCTTCATCTTTCATCAATGCCCATCTTATATCAGGAACATAACCTGCTTGTTTCAACTTCTTTAACATCTCTCCCATATACTCATGAATCTTATTTATCATTGGATGTGAAGTATCTTCAGCCACGAAGACATGCACTTTCTTATCTATCTCAATCCAGCTACAACCCGGTGTCTTCTTCACTCCCCTTTCACGCATCAGCTTCTTAAGCGTTGCAGCCTCTTCCCATCTGCCAGCACTGGCATACATATTAGAAAGTACCACGTATGGAACAGCACTATAAGGTTCAATCCGGACAAACTCACTGGCTGCTTTCACTGCAAGATCCACATTTCCATGTTTCTTACATGCTCCAAGTAAAGCAGCCCATTCAATAGAGCCAGGATTAAATGGCATCGTCTCAATAATCCTCTCGGCTTCCTTGAGTTTGCCCGCACGACCCAAAAGATCTATCATGCATGAATAATGTTCTGCCTCTGGTTCAAACCCAAACTTCTCCTTCATCATATTGAAATATTTCTGACCTTCCTCAACTTTCCCTGTGTGTGCGCATGCAGAAAGAACAGATATGAAGGTTATGTTATTTGGGGCAATATCCTTTTGCAGCATCAGTTCAAAAAGCCATAGTGACTCAGCCTCAAGACCATGCTGTGCGTAACCTGCTATCATTGAATTCAGTGATACCGTGTTGTGTCCTGGCATAGTATCAAAAATCTTTCTCGCATCCTGAAGATTCCCACATTTAGAATACATTGCAACAAGAGCATTATTCACCGAAACACGATTATAAAGGATGTCGGATTTGATTGTCAACGCGTGAACTTGATTTCCTACTGAGGGAGGTAAATTAGAGCAAGCACTAACCACACACACGAAACTACAATCATCTGGACGAAAGCCAACACGCTGCATCTTGCGAAAACAACAGAGGGCATCCTCAGACAAGTCCTCATTCTGGGAATATCCAGAAATCATTGTGTTCCATAGAACCAAATCTGGTGCAGTAATCTCTTCAAACACCTTCCTGCACTCTAACATACCCCCTGCACACTTAGAGTACAAGTCAATCAAACCACTACCTACATGAGTATTCCTGTGGAATCCACTCTTAATCATCTTAGCATGAAACTGCATCCCCCCTGCCAAATCCTTGAGGGAAGTAAAGGCAGTCAACACACTAGCCATAGTGAACATGTCAACCTCCAATCCCATCATAACCATCTCACAGAACAGTGCCAGCGCATCCGATCCCTCACGGTGTTGCCCGCAAGCCACTATCATCGAGTTCCAAGAAACCTCATCCCTCCCACCAACCCCCATCTCATGAAACACCCGTTTCGCCTCACCCAAGAATCCCTCCTTGCTATAACTCGTGAGGATGGCATTGTTAACAGAAGCATAAGAATCAAACCCACCCATCACCACGAAGCAATGTAGCTGCCTGATCAACCCCACACCACGGCCGCAGCAAGCATCTATGACGCCGGAGAGGGTGAACCCGTCGATGGCAAGGCACTTCTCTCTGACCACCCGGAGCAAGCCCAGTGCCTGTTCACAGTCGCCGCGCTCGGCATAAGCACTAATGAGGGTGTTGTAGGAAACAAGGTCCGGTTGGGGAATTTGGTCGAACAGCTGGCGGGCAATGTGGAGAAGGGAGTGTTTGGCATAGGCATTGATGATGGCATTGTAGGAGAACACATTGGGGTGTTCAGTGAGGTCAAATGCAGTTCTGGCATTGCGTAGAGTGCCGCATTTGGAATAGAGAATGGTGAAATGGTTAGAGAGGTAGGTGGTAATGTTATCATTGTTGTTGTTGTGGGATTTGAAGAAGAGTGCGTGAAGGGCTTTCCCTGCTAAAAGGTTTCTTTCCGATATGCATGCTTTGAGAAGGTTCCGGAAGGTGTGAGGGTTTAGTAGTTGCCATGAGTGGTAGTTGAAGACAAGCATCAGTGTCCAGCTTCCCTTCTTCACACATATTTATAGAAAATTTTCACTTACGGCAGCACCAACATTAACAAATTTATATCAACAATAAAAATTACAAGATAAGTATTCCTATTCCTGAGAATGCTACACGTTAAGTGTGTGTGTGAAAGCAGGCACAAGATTCGGTGGTCCAGGAACCTTTGGACCACTTAGTGGTCCAAGTAGAAAACATGTTTTTAGAGTTTTTTTATTAATTGCTACGTAGTTTTTGAACTAATTTTAATTACAAATTAACCCCATATATTTTATTTAATTATAAAAATAGTTTTTTATTTTATAAATTATTATTTTATCAATTATCTATTATATTATTAACAATCAAATACAAAAATAACAAATAATTATATCCTTCATTCATCCTAATAATTCTAATTGATTAAATAATTAACTTTGATCTCGTTACGTTCGTCCATGGCTTCTAAATCGTGTTTCCTTGAAATTTAATCGATTGGTTTTTCAAAACAATCGATTGAATGATAACTCAATCGATTGGTTTACACTATATCACAAAACAATCGATTGAAAGTTGTAAGGTAGAATGGTAAAAAGCTTATACCAATCGATTGTTTATACTTTCCAATCGAATGAATACCTCAAAACAATCGATTGAAAGTTGTAAGGTAGAATGGTAAAAAGCTTATACCAATCGATTGTTTATACTTTCCAATCGAATGAATACCTCAAAACAATCGATTGTTGTTGTTACTCAATCGATTGAATTCACGAAAACAACATGGATTTGCCAGATACAATCGATTGGAAAGTGATGACATTGAAGTTTTAGCCAAATTCAATCGATTGGTAATGTAATCCAATCGATTGGAAGGTGATGAAGTTGAATGTTTTGCCAATTTCAATCAATTGGTAATGGTACCCAATCGATTGAAATGAAACTGTACACTGAAAATTTATAAATTCACATTTGCTTCGCATGCTGCAACTAATGCATGTTACATACAAGAAACTAAAAAGCACATAAAATAAAAACAGACAATTAATTACATGATTGTTCTATTTTAAATTTAATCTGTTTGTCCTCTGATTTTGCGCCACTGAAATAAAATCAACAAAATAATCCATGTTTAAATCTCATTTAGGGTACGTGTTTAACAAATATCTATATGGTATGAACTTGTACAAGGAGGAATTCATCAGCCTTGCTTTGATTCCTTCTTTGATTACGTTGTTGGTTACTTGCAAGTTCAATTTTTGTTTTATTATGTCAATTTTGTTTTATTATATGGTTTGAAACTCTTGATTATTCAATTCATTCTTAAGGAAGATGTGCAAAACAAAATACTGAAAGAAGAGAAAGGATGAGTTTGTTATTTAGATTATTTTTTTATTAGTTTAATATTGATGATAATTAATTATAACAAAAGTACATAAGGAGTACATAAGATTAACCATAAAATATTTTTTATAATTTTTTATTTTTATTATCAAATTTATATTTTTGTTAATGTTGGTTTTGGTTCTTTCTTTTATTCTGCTACTACCCATTTGATACTACTTTATTTGGACTATTGCTATTTTATTGTGATCCATGTATTATAATTTATTTCATTAGGCATTATGGATGTTGAGCATCTTGGTCCTGCGTTTGATTTAAACATGGATTATTTTCTTTCAGTAGCGCAAAACCAAAGGACAAACAGATTAAATTTAAAATAGAACAATCATGTAATTAATTGTCTGTTTTTATTTTATGTGCTTTTTAGTTTCTTGTATGTAACATGCATTAGTTGCAGCATGCGAAGCAAAGGTGAATTTATAAATTTTCAGTGTACAGTTTCATTTCAATCGATTGGGTACCATTACCAATCGATTGAAATTGGCAAAACATTCAACTTCATCACCTTCCAATCGATTGGATTACATTACCAATCGATTGAATTTGGCTAAAACTTCAATGTCATCACTTTCCAATCGATTATATTTGGCAAATCCATGTTGTTTTCGTGAATTCAATCGATTGAGTAACAACAACAATCGATTGTTTTGAGACATTCATTCGATTGGAAAGTATAAACAATCGATTGGTATAAACTTTTTACCATTCTACCTTACAACTTTCAATCGATTGTTTTGTGATATAGTGTAAACCAATCGATTGAGTTATCATTCAATCGATTGTTTTGAAAAACCAATCGATTGAATTTCAAATGGAACACGATTTGGAAGCCATGGACGAACGTAACAAGATCAAAGTTAATTTTTTAATCAATTGGAATTATTAGGATGAATGGAGGATATAATTGGTTGTTATTTTTGTATTTGATTGTTAATAAATATAATAGATAATTGATAAAATAATAATTTATAAAATAAAAAACTATTTTTAAAATTAAATAAAATATATGGGGTTTATTTGTAATTAAAATTAGTTCAAGGACTACGTAGCAATTGATAAAAAAACTCTAAAAACATGTTTTCTACTTGGACCACTAAGTAGTCCAAAGGTTCCTGGACCACCGAATCCTGTGCCGTGAAAGCATTCCAGCATTGTAGAAACCTTTACTTTTGCAATATATATATATTTTTTGTTGAAACAAAGAAGCTCAACACGAACCTGGAGCACAAAGTAGAGACAACAACAAATAAAATAAAATAAAACAACGCAAGTTATATCCACCTAGTAACTTGTTAGAGCGAATAAGGATTTCAATGTCATCTCTGGCATTGTCATCAACAACATAAAGGATCTTCACACCTCCACTCCTTGTAGTTAAATCGCGTCATGCTGATAATGTCTTCAACACCTTTACTTTTATTCTGAAACAGCCTCCTGTTCCTTTCCAGCCAGACGTTTCATACAATGATAAAGAAACTTATAAACTACACCTTGCGTTCCTCCTTTCTACCCGTAGCACATGTCCAACTTTCAAAGTGTTCTTTGAGGGTACTTGGAACATACCATTTTTTGCCAAAATCAGATAGTCAAACGCACCACACCTGTCAGGTAAATTTACAGCCAAGAAACAGTTGGTGAACATATTTCACATCATGATTACATAATACGCACACATTATCATCCTGGTTAACAATTCCAAGACGACATAACCTTTCCTTTGTGTTCACCCTACCTATCAAAACGAATCAAGCAAACAACTCCACTCTTGGGGGGACTAATCCTTTCCAAATAGTATTCGTGTAGCTATAGCTTGTTACCTCTTCCAGTAGTGTTTTCACCTGCAAGACCTGCACAAATGAGTTAGTAGAAAAAACGCCTTGCATATCAAACTTCCAGACAACTCTATCCTCTCTATCAAAAGCTAGTTTAACTGGTCTCAAAGTATCATGTAATTGATTCACCAGTTCCAACTCCCATTAGAAGAGCTCACGCCTCCAGTGGAAGTTCCAAATCCACTCTAACCCATACTAGAAACCACAGTTCTCTATAACAGATCCTTTTTGGTCTGAAACCGAGAAAAGCCTTGGAAACCTTTCCTTTAGAGGACATCACTTAGCCAGACATCTTCCCAAAAAAGAGTTTTTCTGCCATCATTAATCTCCATAGACAAGCCATTTATCATGTTGTCTCTTATATGTTGCTCCCTAATCTGTAGCTGACAGATATCCTTCTATTGACCCCCTCTAGTGGGTAATGTCTGGGAAGATAATAACTTAGTAGGAGAGAGATTATTACAGGAGCAAACCACCTTCTTCCACAACGGACACTCCTCTTTTGAGAACATTCACCATCACTTAAACAGGAGAGCTGTGTTACGAAGCATCGCATTACCAACTCCTAGCCCACCTAGCTTTTTCGGAGCTTGGACCAATTCCCAGTTAACCAAAGACATCCCCTTCCTGCCATCCTCCATACTCCACAAGAACCTTCTCTGTAATGAAATAAGCTTCTCCTGAACAGCTTTCGGCATCTTATATAAGCTTAGATAATATACCGGGAGACTATTCAGAACTGCTTTGATGAGTACCAGCTTCCCCGCTTTGTTGAGTGTCTTTGATTTCCATAAGTTGAGCTTCTCTTCCACTTTGTCTATAATTAGCTTCCAAGTCTTGACTAACCTTGGATTAGCTCCTAAGGGGATTCCAAGATATCTGACCGAGAGAGTGGCCTCCTTGCACCCCCAACAAGCTGCACATACTTCAAACCCACTGTTGTTCACAATTAATTGAGATCAAGCTGGATTTGTCAAAGTTGATACTTAGCCCCGACATCACCTCAAAACTACGAAGCAGCCTCTTGTAATTTTTAATAGTCTCCTCCTCTGGCGAATAGAATAACACAGTATTATCAGCAAACTGGAGATGTGACAGTTCTATATTGTCTCTCCAAACAAGTAACAGAGCTATCCGACCATTCCTGACTGCCACTCTAATCATTCTATGTAGGACAGCCACAACAAGTACAAACAAGAATGGTGATAGAGGATCACCTTGTAGCAAACCTCTTTCCATCTTAAACGGCTTTGTTGGTGACCCATTTATCAATACCGACATAGAAGTTGTGCTAACACACTCCATAACTCAGTCTCTCCACCTTCGTCCAAAACCCATTTTCTGCAGAACAATATTCACGAAACTCCACTTTACCCTATCGTAGGCCTTTTGAAAGTCCAGCTTGATTATTGCCGCTTCTTTCTTCATCCTTTTAAGCTAATGTACCGTTTCACATGCAATAAGAGCCCCATCATGTATTTTTCGTCCCTTGACAAACGCACTCTGAGTCTCTCCAACCAGGCCTGGCATGCATAACTGATCTCATCCTCCTAACCAGTACTTTCGATATCACCTTATATACACAACCAACCATACTTATTGGTCGGATGTCCTTTATCTCCTTAGCCCCAATGAATTTCGATGCCGAAGCAACCTATGTTATATTAGAGTCTGTCGGTAGCTTAGACGTCTGAAAGAACCCTAACACAGCTGTCGTGAACTCTGTTCCAATTTCATCCCACACTTCTTGATGAAATTCATATTGTACCCATCACTTCCTGGCGCTCTATTTGTTTCACAATCCCATACTACTTCTCTTATCTCTTCAACTGTTGGCAACACCTCTAGGGCCATAGCATCCTCTTCAGCTATCATATCCACTAGATCATCCTTAAAACCCACCATAGGAGACTTCTCTTGATGATACAATTTCCTGTAGAACTCACGGATAGCAATTTTTATTATTGCTTTATTTCTTACCAGTCTTTCATCAATTACCAAAGCATCAATCTTGCTGTTCCTCCTTCTGTTTGAAGCTAAGTTGTGAAAATACCTGGTACTTTTATCCATATCCTTCGCAAGCCGTGAACGTGACATCTGTTTCCAGTGCAGTTCTTTCCTCACGTACCACCTCTCACAACAAGATACTAACGCCTTCCTTCTTGCTTTCACTGTTCCATCATATACCCCATTGCTTACTATGTCATCTATCTTCTTGATCTCCTCCTCAAATTTCATAATTTTTTTATCCATATCACTAAAATTGTTCCTATACCATCTCTCTTTTTCTGGTCATTTTTTTATTAACCATACTAATAGAGACAAATTTAAAAAGAACAGAATCTTGAATATAATATTGAATAAAACTTACCACATATTAAAAATATATAATTCTCTTACCTGAGAAAAGGTTGTTTAAGAAAAACCTTTTATTAAACTTCAGCCTTTTGTCTGTTTGATACTTTTCAGCTTTCATGATTTCCATATTTACATGTTTTTTGTTTTTTTGCTATTTTGTTGGAATTTTCTTTATGCCTTTTCTTTTTGTGATAATTTTGTGGTGGAGTGCTCAATATTATAATTTTGTTTTCTATTTGGTGGTAAAATTACAGTTTGTTAGTGTTTATGGTGAATAACCTAATGACAGTAAATTCCATAATTATACACGGTAAATATGAGTTTTTTGGATCAGAATAAAAATTACAAAGATTTGAGCAAAAAATATAAATTAAGAGGAAACAAAAATTTGAGTGAGTTAAAATCCAAAATCTTTTAACGATTCTTAAAACGAGAGTTATTGGATAGTGGAATTTTGACATGACATTGAGGAGAATTATTCCGAGTTTGGATTCAAGTATACCAAATCATGTGTTATTAACGTATGTAGAGAACACCGACAACACAAGTTACACCAGATGGGCAAAATGGCTAGTAAGTAATATAAAGCGGGGTCTCCAAAATAGGTAAAGAGATACAATCCCTAACAACTACAACAATAAGAGTTTTTGCAACGGTCGAAAATTATTATTATAGATAGAAAAATCGTTTCTAAAATTTTAGGCAACGCTTTGGTAATCGTTTTTTACCTGTGATATATGCGACTGTTGCTAATACTCATAGGTAATGATATTTTACCTAAGACAACGGCAACAAAAAAACGGTTTAAAATTGTTCTCTTTCATGACATAACGGTTTAAAATCATAACTGAATAAGCAACTGTTTTAAACTGTTGTAGTTTTGTTATTCACAAAGATAATAGTTTAAAAGTAGTTTTGTCTTTGGTATTTTTTTTTAACAGTTTTAATACCATTATCATTTTGAGGTTGTCTTTAACAACAGTTTTAACACTATTGTATTTTGCAACTTTTGATAACGGCATTTTGTAGTTATATATTTCTTTATTTACAATAATTTTTTTATGTTGCATTAAAATTAATATTCCAACTATTTTTTAGTGTTAATAGATTAATATTCCAACTATTTGAATCAAATCACTAAAAAAAATTAATTGAATATTTGATTTATAACGTATTCTATAAAATGTATACATGTTTGTGACTTATAAAAAAAAATTAGAAGTCAAATAAACTAAAATACTTTAAAAGTATATAATAAGAGCCTAACTCATAACAATATCTAATTATAAACAAAAAAAAATTGTTATATTATAATAGTAAATAATTTTTCCATCATCTTCACAAATTAGTGATTTTTACTTTTTAGTATTTGAACTTCACAATGTGTGGTTAAATTCTTTTTCACCTTCGTAATGATTTTTCAATGAAAAGAAAAATAACAAATTAAATATAATACTAAACCTAATGCTAATAATACTTACTAATAAAGAGAGGGGGCGAAGGAAAGAAAAATAACTATTAGTGATTCTTTTTATGCATTTCCTTATTTGATCATAATAGCTAATATTAATTTGGTCAAGCAAATTAATAATCTCATTTAAATATAATACAAGAATTATTAGGAATTGTTAAAATAATTAGTTCTTAATAGTAATTTAGGATAATTATAATATAATAAAATTATTTTAAAAATATATCAAATATTTATTTATTAATTTATTAATGAGTTGAAATAATTATTTTAATTTAAAATATACAATTATTTAACTAATTTATTTTATTCAGAAAAT
>NC_029772.3:3002737-3015256 GCF_000817695.3 Arachis duranensis
TTTTGTCAAAAATTGAAAATAAATATTATATTTGGAAGGAATAATTTTTATGTGTATTATATGTTAAGTATTTTTAGGGAACTGTTTTTATGCATATCTTTTGTATAATTATTTAAACAACATTAAAAAATTGTTGCTTGATAAAAAAAATCGTTGTAACGGTTATAAAAGTGTTTTTTAAAATAGTCAGAGAAAATTGTTTTATTTTGTTGCTATAAAATAATAAAAAATTAAATTTAAAGAGCAACAATGTAAAAATTGTTGTCTAAGACCATCTAATAGAATAATTTTAAAATATAATAAATTTGGCAACAATTTTTATGTGTATTATAAATTAAGTATTCTTAGGAACGATTTTTATGGGTAGCTTTTGTATAATTATTTAAACATTAGAAAATTGTTGCTTGATAAAAAAAATTGTTGTAATGATTATAAAACATTCTTTAAAATAGTCAAAGAGAACGATTTTGTTTTATTGTCATAACATAATAAAAAATTGAACTTTAATAGCAACAATGTAAAAATCGTTGTCTAAGACCATCCAATAGAATAATTTTAAAATATAACAAATTGTGGCAATGTACAGTTTTTATGTGTACTATAAATTAAGTATTCTTAGGCAATGATTTTTATGCGTTTCTTGTATAATTATTTAAACAATATTAAAAACTCATTGCCTAAAAGTAAATCATTATAACGGTTATAAAACTGTTTTCTAAAATAATCAAATAGAACGATTTTATTTTGTTGTTATAAAATAATAAAAAATTAAACTTTAATATTAATATTGTAAAAAATTATTGTCTAAAATCATTTAAAAAAACAATTTTAAGACGTTAATTTTGACATTACTAAAATCCATATTTATTATAGCACACTACAATCCATCTCAAAATCTCAATTTTTCTCAAATACGTATCGTTAACCCGATACGAACAAATACAATAATAATCTTTAATTTATTTATTTTTTATTCATTTGGGATTTGTCCCCATACAATAAAACCCCCTTGATCATATGAAAATGATTTATTTCCTCAACTATATGGATGATAGCAACAGACACAAGTGTCTCTGCCAACGCAACGAGGTTGTTCAGTTTGTGTAGGATGTTCAATTTTGCATCTTTTCTGGCATACTTCATTTTTGCAAAACCAAATTCGGATAATTGGAGGTTTCTCCGGATTACATGTTCCTGATAATAACTTTGTACCTGTCGCCATCCCTCCAAAAAATTAAATTAATTAAATTAAATACCATAATCTTCAATATGGCCAAGGTAGATTTGATGTATATGTAGTGCAATAAAGGTCTAAAATTTGTATATAGATTTACTACAAGAACTTTAATATGATTTATCTACATAATAATATAAATAAGGTGAAAATTCAGGTGAAGTCGACTTCACGTAAAGTTGATACCTGAGAACTGTTGGATAAAAATTTAATCAAATCAGTCAAATCATCTAACGGCTCTCAGTATCAACTTCACGTGAAGTCGACTTCACCTGGGTTTCCACCTATAAATAAGTGTGAATTATAATATATTCATGCTGCAAGTTGTTAATTCATAGTTCATACAAAAAGAGCAAAAAGCAATAATAATATGGAAGAGAAGAGAAGAAACTTACTGGTTGATGAGCAAATCAAGAGAGATGCAAAGAAAAGGATTAAAGGGGAGAAGAATTTCATCATTAAAATGCTAATTTAACTTTTACTCAGTGGTTGTGTTACACTCGCACCAAAACCTTCTAGTTTGGCCACTATATATATATGGCAATCGTGCATGATTTCATAATAAAATAAAAATTACTCCAACATAACGAGGGTGAAAATTTAGTATTTAAATTAATTATTATATATATATATATATTATTTTATATATTTTTAATAAAATAAAATATTAGATAGTCAAGTATTTTTTAAACCAAATCCAATTAAATACACATGCTTTCCTTTTTACTAAGCGATTTTATGGGTCAGTTAAGAGATTTATGTGTTATCTTTATTTTTAATAATTTTTAATTAGTTAAAAATTTTTATGTGTCACAGTTAAAAAATTATGTGTAACAGTTAAAATTTTTTTTATTTTTAATAACTTTTAATCGGATAACAAATTTTTTGTATCACAATTAAAAATTTTAAGTATTATTTTTTATTAAGAAATTTTATGGGTCATAGTTAAGAAATTTATGTGTTATTTTTATTTTTGATAACTTTTAATTGGTTAATAATTAAGAAATTATGTATCACAGTTAAGAAATTTTGATATCATTTTTGTTTCTGATAATTTTTTATTGGATAAGAAATTTCTTGAGTCACAATAAAAAATTTTAGTACTTCTTTTTAATAAATTCTGTACAATTTAAAACTTCACATTCTTAAAAGGAATAAAAATAAGAAAAGAAAAAAATTAAACAAAATAATATTGTAATAAAACCAAAAAGAGAAGAAAGAGGAGAAAAAATAATAAAAAAAGAATGCAGCAACAATAAAAGAATAAAGAGGACACGAAAGGAACGTGCGTGCGAAGAAAAAGGAATAAAAAGAAGAAGTGTGTGATTTTCGTGCATATTGTGCGAGTAATTTAGACTAATTTGGTTGGACTTAATTACTAAAATGGTAATGTTAGGGAGAAAAAAATACAAACTTACTTTATTTAGCATTAGACGATTAATAAATACAAAATAAGATAAGTTTATGTTGTTTTAATTGAATTTTTATTATCTTCTGAATATTAATGTTAGATAGACAAAAAAAATCAGAATTTACTTTATTTAGTATTCATTAATTATTGTGATAATTAATAAATGTTAAATAAAAAATTTATAGTTGTTTTTGGCTTTTTTTTTTGTTACCAAATATTTTTGTTATAAAAAATAATTAGATGTGTCACATGATTATTTTTTTTATAGCAACATAATTAATTTTTTCCTAAACACTAAATATATATGCATCATTAAATAGGAATTTATTGATAAATAAGATTTTGTGACAGTTGTTTCGTAATATTTATTTGGATTTATCTAAATAATGCTCATTAATTGGCTGATAAAAGATTCCGAAGACGAAAACTTATCTTTTGGAAATAATTAAGTCAACCACTAAACGTATAGATTTTCATTGCATTAAATATTCAGAGATTTTAATTTCTTTCCATCTCTTTTTGGCAGTTGATTATCAAAATTAAAATGCTTTGTGAATGTAATATGAATTAGTCATTATAAACTTGTCTATATTTATACATATTCTATATATTTTTTATAAAATAATTAACTATTAAAATAACCAAATTTTTTATAAAAGAGTAATTAATCAAACTTTTGCATGATAAAATAATTAATTTTTTTATGAAAACAAAACTAATTCATTATGTTTTGGTAATGTATATAGTTTGATTATACATATAAATCTAGTTTAATTATAGTTATGAATATAATTTGTTTATAAACGTTTTTGAATTTTGATTATTAAGTAAAGATTCAATTCAATTTCTATTTATTTTTTTAAAGGATAATAATGTTATTTCTGTCCAAAAAAAACATGTTGGTCCTTAACAATATTATTTTGGGACAATATGAAATCATCTGTTGAAAAATTTATTATATATAATAATCAAAATTAATTTTGTAGAGAATTTTATTTTATAATTTATAAGAATTTTAAACCCTCAAATTATTAATAGATTTATCTTTGAAATAAATTTATATATACACACATTCCAAAAATCTAATTACAAAAAGAAAACCAACAAATAATACAACTCAAACAATTACATCTATTATCATAAATACAAATATATCATATATTTTTTTATAACACATATTTATATATATACAACATATAAAATAATTTTTTGTCCTTCTTAAAAGAATGAATTCTGAAATAACACATAAAAAAAACCTAAATAACATTTATATTCTGAAAGTACTACCAGTGCACGTCTAAAATTCAGTAAACTGTTCAAAGACTTTTTCATATCTTCGTTGAAAAATATTAAAATATAAGAAGGTGAGAATCAAACCATACAATCTTAGCTAGTAAAAAAATTTTAGAATTATCATAAAAAAATATAAATATACGTTGCCATATGACAAGTGATTTATGTTAGTCTTATGATTTTTAGTGATTTATGCTATGATTTTCTTTTTTCAAATTCCTTTTGTTCTTCTAAACTTTTAGGATGCAACTGCTACTCCCTAAAACTCATACTCTTCAACATCCTATTTTTTTAAAATCACACTTTTCTTACAATTATTCAATTTACTTTTGTTATGGTATACTTTTCTCATTTTCAGTGATAGAGCATTTTCTTCGTCACCTCCTATATATATTGAAGTGATGATAATTTGATATTCCTCGTTCCAACTTTGGGAGGAGCTTAATTTGCTCATGGAGGTGAATCTTGTCTCTACTCTATCTTTCTAATTTTCTTCATTTGCTTTCTATTTCATTTTTCGTTTCTTTTAGTTTGTCAGACACAAAAAAAATATTTTATGCAGACAAATAATTCATCATTATTTACAAGAATTATCATGCATGTAATTATTCTTCTAGATTACAAATAAAAAAAATAATATACTTAGGTCTTCTTTTGTAGTTAAATATCAAATTGCACAAGATTGTCTCATGTGTGTACAACTGTACATGGTTATAGATAGTTTAAAAACTAAAACCTAGTTTTGGTTAACCAAATATTTAGATTAAGTTAATTAACTAAATTAATTTTACATAACAAAATTGGTTATTAACTGACTAAAAAATTTAAAAATTAATTTTTAACCGATTATTAAAATAAAAATCAATTTTAGAAAAATAATCTAAAAATAATCAATTTTAGATTAAGTTTTAAAAAAATAATTTTAAAACTAAAAAATTAGTTTTTATATCAAAAAATCGATTTTTATATCAAAAATAATATAAGTAACATTTGAACTAATAGCAACAAGATTTGAATCATTATATGCCAACGGTCAAACCCATCAAACACTGCTGAATAATATGCATTCACAGCTTCCATTTCTGAATTAGTGTTAGAATGCGAGTAACAAGATAAAAAATTGAAATAAGAATAAAATAAGTAATTAAATCCTAGCAAGTTAATTAAAACATTTTTCTATTAAGTCTAATACCTAGAGTGTTTAGAACATAACTAAAAAACACATAAATAATCAAGACTTTTTAGTCATCTTCAAGTGCAATTGAATCTGGATCTATTGAACAAATAATGTCCTCTGATAAAATTAAATCTGCATACAAAAAAAACTATATATATCAAACTAACTGATAGAGAAAAACTATAAAATAGATATTAGAATCGATAAATTATCATATGATATATTTAAGAGACATTTAATATTTAATTTACCTTACTCGATCTTTTCAAACTCTTCAAAATTTTAGGTGCAAGAAAAGAGAAAAAGTCTCATTAAGCCAATCTTCGATGCATACAAGGGTTTCTACCATCTTAGGAGTCAATGAGCTACGATATTGATCAATGGTTCTTGCCCTCATACTAAAAGCAAACTCGGAAGCTACTGTTGAAAATGGTATAACCAATATGTCCCGTGCCATATTTGCTAGACGGAAAACCGATTCGAGTTAGCCTTCCACCATCCTAAAATATCCAAGGGCTTATCATCTGACTCACAATCTTCATTCAAACAACGATCAAGCTCAAATTTAAGACATTTGTGACCAGTTGATCGGCGATATAATCCTATATCATAAATGTCTTTGGCTTTATCACTTGCACTTGGTTGGAAGAGGATATCATCTTAATTTCCTTCATCTGCGCCTTGATATAAATTATAAAGTGAATGAAGACAAGAAGATAACTTTGTCTTTAATTCACCGCCCACTTCTACACCGAAAGAATTAACTAGGCATCACTCAACATAATTCAATTTATGGCAAAGATCTAGAACTACATCAATTAACATGTTAATAATTTTTACATTTCTTCAATACTTGTTGTATTTTACTTTCATCTTACTGGCCATAAGACTTATGCCCAAATCATCAACATCACGATATTGTTGAATCCTCCTTCCAAGAGTAAACACTTTTTTCATGTATAAATTACTAGTGACATAAGAGGATCTAGAAATGCGAAGTGTAGCATCATAAAACATCTCCAAAAATGGTAAGACAGACTTAGCATAATCCAAATCTTGAATTGAAGATACCTCTCTTCCTTTGTTTAATTCTTCAACAAATTTTTTATCTTGCATCTCTAATAGTTCAAATGCCTTCTGATGCTTTAAGGCTGCTACTAACATCAAGTATGTAGAGTTTTATCGCGTTGGAGTGAATTATTTTATTATGATTCTTCTTATTTCACTATTTTGAGTGGAATAAAACAAAAAAAAGAGTAGAAAATTCAAACAAAAAAAATTCCTCAAAAATTCTCATCATGTTCTTCTTTTCTTGTCTTGTTCATCTAATCAAATAAAGAAGAAAAAACATATAATGCTGCAAAATCTATTGCTGGATTTGGATGTATTTTTGTTCATGATTCAATTTTGTTTGTGTGTTTGTTTTCGAATTAAGTTTGTGTATTGCAATCATTAAGTAATTTCGATTCATTCTAGATTTAAATAAGGTGCATTTAGTCTGTGCTTATTTGAGTTTACATTTTGAATTTAATTTTCAGTTCATTTTGAATATAATTCTGGTTCATTCTAAATATAATTTCAGTTCGTTTCTGTTCTGCACAATTCAAAACTCTTCATTCTCACCTTCTACCGCTTCTCCACCAAAGAGGAAAGAGGAAAATAAAAAAAATATAGCAGCAACAACAACAAAAGAATGACGATAAGGAGAAAACACGTGAAGAAAAAAGAACGCAAAAAATGAGGAGGAGGAGGAACGCAAAGAAGAAAGCGAAGAAGAAGAAGAAGACAATGTTCCATGCGTAAACGAGCGTAAAAAGAAGAAGAAGAAAAAAAAGATGCCCATGTAATCAATTCTTTTAGAGCAATGCTAGGGAACCAAAAGGGTATTAGCCAAAAATCAGCCAAATACTTTTTGGTGAATCTAAAATCTCTACGAGTTAATATATATGGATGTTTCTTCTGCTAAGTATCAGAATGTTTCTTTTTCATACTAAATGAATGTTCTTTTATATATTTTTCGATTTTTTTTATATTGTAAATGTGAATGTCTCTGTTTCTTTAAGAATTTCATATTTTTTTTAAAATTTTATAGATATTTAATTATTTTTGCTAAAATATAATTGGATGTTTCTTTTGTTAAGTATTAGAATATTTTTTTTCATATTAAATGAATATTTTTTTTATAATCCCTGTCGTGGCTATTCTGATGAGAAGCACAAGACTTGAATCCAGAACTGAAGCCTATCAACGCCGTGTCTATGGGGAGTGCGAGGGGAGTTTGTGATAGCGCCATGAATGTGAATGCAACCGGCGAGGGTATTAGTGCAATGCATAGCCAACCAGTCCTTGCAAAGTACAATTTGCTACCAATATAGTCGGGTAGAACCGAAAGCAAGCGACCGAATAAGGAAAAGGAGGCATACACCATCACAAGTGTAGAAATGTCACAACTCGTGTCCACTGGCTCCGCAATCTGTCCCAAGTTATTGCTGTACACAAGCCCAATAGTTCCTCCGCAAATGTAGGTAACATAGTAGAGCCAGAAATCCAGTCTTTCAAGAAGGGCGCCGCCACACTGCTCTTCTTCCAGCATCCTTTTGTATCTAATTGAGGAGGTGGTTGAGGAGGGAAGAGGAGAAGGCTTTGTCGGTGACGAAGTCGAAGGTGGACTTCGTGTTGAAGCAATTGTCTTGGATGCGCTTGTTGAGGGCATCCCGGAGAGCATGGAAGTCGCCGACGCTTCCAGCAGCATTGGTGAAAGAGAGGTCTGTGTGTGTATAAATTTTTTAAATTTTGAATTTCATAAATTTAAAATTAATTATTAATATAAATTAATGTAATTTTATTTAGTTTTTGGCTGGTAATCTTTTGATTCCATATATTTTTTCATTCTTTTAATGAGAGTGATTTTTGTTAGTATTGAGCCTACTTAAATAAACTTGAATAAAAAATACCTAGATGTATAACAATCCTTAATCAATAAACATATGCAATTAATAGTTATTTATTTACCACAATGAAATTAAAAATGTTATTAAAAAATTATTTTAACATAAAAAACAGGAATTACTTTTGAAACATCTATTTGTTTCTTATTGACAAATGTCTTAGCGTGTAGCTAATACATATTAAAACTTGAACTTATTTATGTGAATTAGATTTGAAATTAAGCTTAAATTTAATTTAGAACAAAATACCACTTTTGCCCTCAGCTTTGGAATAAATCTCAAAATTATCCGGACAGTTTTGTTGTTCTACTTCTACTTACATGCCAACATTTTATTTTCGTCATATTAACGTCTTTCGGTCAAAATTCAATTTCTTTTTTCCAAATTATCCCTCCTTCAAAAATTCAAGCATCTAACAGATTAAGTGCAGCCCTACGAAGTACAAACTCAGTTCTCGTGGTATAGCGGCTTTTGACATATCTTATCCATCAAGATAACGAAGGGAAATAAACATGATCAATCATCCAAGAAAAAGGTGAAAACAAACAACCTCGGTTCTTGCTTAGTCTGCAGTTGAACGAGACTTTGTTAACACTCCAATATTAATTCAATGATCCCCAAAATTAAAGAGGTGATGATGATAATTTAACAAGAGAGTTTCAACAGTCTATCCTTGTTTTCATCTAAACCCACCAACTCAGTCGCGCTCACTTATTGCAGTCAAGTGCTCGTCGATCTCCTCCGTCGATAAAATTCTGAATTCCGGATTCTCTTTTTGGACAACTCCAACCTTACAAAACATGAAAATATAATCAATTGCAACACACAATATCTTTTCTCTTTAAAACATTAAAATAAAAATCATCCCTAATTCTGATTTCCACCACAACTAATCATGTAAAGCCCCCACATTATAATGCAATGCTTTAATTTATCACAATCTTAGCTGTTTTGAGTTACTATAACCACCTAAGCAATAGAATCGATTACTATTTTGAGCAAGGCAGAAGCCAAATCAGGCAAGATTTCTGAATATAGAAAATAAATGAGAAACAAGTGACTCGCGCAGAATCTATAAATAACTTGGGTTTACCATACCATGGTGTCCTACAAAAGATATTAGAGCTTTAAAATAAAGGTTCTACCTCAATCTCAGTGGCCTTAAAATCTTCCTGAAGAACTGATTGCAAAGCAGAGATCGCAGTCTGAAAAAAAAAAGGGAAACTATACAGTTAGAAACAAAATATTATCACATAATGGTTCAATAAACTCGTTAATAAATAAATGATTTTGATAAAATTGATATTTCTTGCATCATCAACTTTCTAATTCTGATAATAAACTATGAACTTTCGTTATTCCCCCATGAACTCACGATAGAAAGTTATTGCACTAAGTTACATTGTCCTTCGCTTGATTCCATTCAACTTTTTGAAATCCCTGTCTCAAGAACTGAGAACAGTTAATTAGTTTTCACTTGCAAATCGTATTTTCCAATGCTTAATTCCCCTCCTAATAGAGAAATACTGTAAAACTTGGAGGAACCACGTGATGTTCTAAGTCTCCCTCAAAAATCAAAGTCTTTATTGAAAGGGTTGCTTTTATAATGGTCGACACAAATTATATGCTCCAAAGACACACGTCTCTCACCGCTTTCCCCAATGTCTATATGCAGTTTACACTTGAGTTGGGTGTTCATCTCATTATGCATGAAGCGTCATCATCTGGCAAGATATCTTTGAAAATCGAAACAAATGCAGGAGCTAACCCGCAAAATGGGAGTAATGAAAAATTTAAAAGAAAAGTAAGAATGCAACCTGAACAGTCTCCTCATAAGTAAATGAAGGGTCACTCTTCATCTTCTTTTCCAAGAAATTAATCGCCTCTTGGTCCTTCAATCCAGCACTTGTGGCCTGAGTACATGGCAATAGATTCTTAGACACATTGAATATTTGTCTTATGTACTGCTACATGAAGCTACAGACTTTTGATTAAAAATGATAAAGATGGCCCCAAAAGAGAACTATACTTTTAGCGTTTAAAATTTCAAAATCAATGTACATCACAATTATTTGAATGCGGAAGGAGTAGAAAACAAAACATTTTTCTGGGAGGCAAAAAATAAAGCAATCACCAAAGCAGACAGCACAAACAATTAAAATATAGATTAAAATAATTCATCCACTGAACAAAGATAGATAGGTTTCTCAGCATCCATAGTTCATAGAAGGAAGGTGAACTTGGTCCAAAAGTGAAACAGAAATGGAAATAAAAACTCAGTACAGGTTAAGCCTCATTCGTGTACTTTGACATCAAGTATTTTATAACATGAAAACAATACATATAAAAAATTTCATGTAGAAATCAAGGGCACCAACTTCCCATGATTTTCAACATAAAATTTTCCAACAATCTCCCTCACCACCTCCATACTACTTACAGCAACCTTCACCTTTTAATGAGATAAATGCTAAACTCCTTTATCTTTTTATTATTTATGTAAACCCTTTTCACCTATTGCCTAACAATACTAAAATAGTCCCTTTTATCAAATTACAAGCACACACACAAAGTTAAACATTGTTTTCAGAGCAAATATTCAGATAAATTATCACCAATCCACCATAGGATTTTTATTTAGCTTCTTAATTCCTCAACCATATAATTCATCTAAATACAGACAATATAAAACCTCATTCTGGTGATATAACAAATCAAGAAAGCAATTTTCCACTAGGAAGTCTTATTTTACACAGTAACTAAGAAAAAAGATCATGAAGTATAAAGCATAAAAACTTGCATTCATCGTCCCGAACCCTCTATCCTTTTATGATGACATTCATAGTAAATAATTAAAGTAGATGAATTCAGAATCATAGTTCAGAAAAATTTATGGAATCAAGTTTACTATCCTCATTCTTTCCATCATCTTAAATTAGATCAAATGAAGAATTTTTGACATCAATGTAAGTGAGAGATGATCCTCTGTTTACCTTGTGACCAAAGTAATGACCAGCTGGGTCGCACTTGTAAAGGCGGGGGCCAAATTCATCGTCAATACCCAAAACCATGGCAACTTCACAACACAACAGATTTAAAAATCACAAAAAGAGATCAGTAGTAACAACAAGAAGTAATAAAAGCAGAAAATGGTTGTGATCCCACAAAACTACTTGTACGATTCTCCAGGCTGAAAATTCATTCAGAAGTGAAACGGGTAAGGAAAACACACCTACTCCAAGTGGTCTCATGTAAGCATGTTGAGTATAGACTTGAGATTTGTCTGCAATCCTGTTGGTGAAAATATTTCAGAAGTCGGATACCAAAAGATGGCAATATGAAATTCATAGAGAGGGCCGCAGGAAAGGGAGGGGAAGGATCGATGATTCCTTTTCCAATTACTATGAAGTTCAATTGAATATTTTTATTTCGCATCAACCACCAAGAATAGATCTTCCAGTAGTCACAGTAGATGTATATGTTAAAACATTGAGGCAATTGAAAAATATGGAGATGACAAGAGGAAAATAATCTAACAATTTGGATACTGACAATTACACTAGAATACTAACATTTAAATTTGCAGATATTACAAAGCAATAAGTAGCTAATAATTGTTTTAGTGGCTGAATATCTTTTATAAAACTGTACCACTTACCATTTAGCCAATATGTCCACAGGCATCTCATATCCATATCTAAACCGAAACTCAGCAGCTTCATTTCTTGCTTGCTGAACTAATGTCCTAGCATCAGCTGGACAAAGGTATTCCAATGAGATAAAGCAAAAGTGAACTTAGAACATAAAGATGTACCTCTCTTCAGAGTATATCAATTAATAAGTTATTTATTTACTCTGATTTAAATATAAGCATTTCTCATATATCAAACCTCAATTTATAGATTAAGTATGATGAATGATAAGAAAAAGGTAGCTAAAGATTTATTTCATTTGATGGAAAAAGGTAGCTAAGAAAGTTCATAAGTGCTCGAGCAGAGAAATGCTGAAAAGGTATGATGAATGATAAACCTGTCATTCCAGTTGCCAGTAAACCAAGGTACTTGGTGATGGGAAACAGATGTGTAACACTTGTCTGATCCAATAGCTTGTCCTGCATTACACTTTCACAATTAAGCAGCCAAAAGAAATACTCACAAAGAAAAGAATTATATCAGTACTCACCGGAACCTTCTTCTGAGTAACAACACAAACTGAATCCTTTCCTCGTACACCGATTGAGGTGATCCCAGCAGCCTTAACAGCCTTGAAAGCATACTCTGTTACAATCATCCAAAAAACCCACAACTTAAAACATATTACACTACAGTCAGTTTATTTCCACTCCAAAATAGCCAAAAGGAAAACATTTCATAAGACAATGAATATGATAAATAAGGGATCATCACACTGATTGTCATGAAATCCTTAGAGTGGGAAAAATGGCACAAACATATGT
>NC_029772.3:3015355-3015820 GCF_000817695.3 Arachis duranensis
TAGTTTGTGTGGTGAGCCCTTATTCATAATATGCATAGTTTGTGTGTTATGCAAAGTTATCAGGAATATGCATAGTTTGTCACTCACTCACTCAAATTAAATCAAACCCCTAATTTACTGAACCAACCTACCTCATGATCCCAATAACAGTAGCAGTGATATTATCACCCTCAAAATTAGAGAACTTTGTAAGAGAACAAAAAGTTACACAACAACTTTCCTCAATTTCATATTGTTACAGAAATCGAACCCAGTAATTTGTTTTTCTTATTTTGGGACTCAGTCCACTATACAAAAGATCTAGACTATATTTGATCCATTAACACGTCAACGTTTCAACGCAAGGCATTAAAATCGAAGCAACTACACGAAAAACCCTAGAAATCTACGCATTTTAAAATTCAAACACTAAACTTGATTTAACTTTTTCATTTATTAAAAAAAAAAAAAACTGCAGCAAAATAA
>NC_029772.3:3015857-3041983 GCF_000817695.3 Arachis duranensis
TGAATTCGAATAAGAGAGAAGAAATTACATACCAACTTGGAAGAGACGACCCTCAGGGGAGAAAATAGTGATGTGGCGATCGTATCCGCCTCCGCTCCCTCGACTCATTGTTTGAGGCTTAGTAGGGTTTCACGTTTTAGGGTTTTGCTCTCTTTCTCCTCTTTTTTGGGATTTTGAGTTATGAGTAGAGAGTGTCCCTTTGATTTTGCAGTGGCAGATTACAGAAGCAACAAGAGAAGAGAGAAGAGAGAATAGAATGTGTTAAAATAAACCAATGGCGGAGCTTGTGCTTTTCTGCAGTAAGAGTTGGGTCTCTTCTTCCTCTTCAAGAAAACTAAAAGTGCGATGCATAATTAACACTTATATTATTATTATTAATATTAAAAAAAAATTGTTTAGTTATTTGTTGTTCTTATATTGTTTTACTACATTTCTAATTAAATTTTTATATTTTTAATTGGATCTTTATACTATTTTTTATTTTATAATTAAATTATTTTTTGTTACTAAAAATAGGAAGATTCGAACCGACGACCTCTTACTTAAGTCATTTTTAGTGTAAAAAATGTTAGAGTTAATTGAATTTTTTTCACAAATTAAAAACTTAACTAGATCTTTGACCGCATATATTTTGGAAGAAATATTCTGTTAATTTTAACGTTCTTGATACGAAAAGAACCTAATTACAAAATTAAAAACAGTGTAAAGACTCAATTGAAAAAAATATAAAAATCTAATTAAAAATTTAATAAAATTATAAAAACCAACAAAATAATCAAATTTTATTATTAATTTATCGCCAAACAACTAAAGAATAAATTGTGATTCTTAACCATAATTCAATATAAAAACAAGTGTAGATATGCAAGTGATGCACAAAATATTTAATTTACATTTTTTGTTAAGATTTAAGTTTATCAACTCATTTTATTTGTTGATAATTACTTCATAAGATGATAAATTACTTATTATTCTCTTTCATACATTATTAAATAATAAGTTTTGCACACTTTTAGTGCATAAAAAATCATACATTTGACCAATTTAACATAGTTAAAATTTGAATAAAAATAATCTTTTGAAATATGTATTAAATAAAAATTATTAAATATATAACATATACATATATAGGGTGCAAGTTAATTGAGTAGGGTTGAAGTTCAACCTACACAAGAATCTTATCCACTGCGAATCTGGTTGAATACCTACTGATAGGATGCATATTGCCACCCCTAATGAAAAAACAATGGGATCTCCCAATAAATCATCAGAAATGAAAGAAAGTAAAATCAAAAGGAAAAAGTGAACATTAGTAAATAAGAAACTAAGAACGAGAGCAACAAGAAGAGCTTGCAATTCTTGGTGTAGCTTTCTTGCCAAAGCTACCACTTTTGCCAAGGGACAATGTTTTTGCTCAAAAATTCAACTATTATGTTCCTTCCAGATCATCCAAAAGGTTATCGCAACCTGATCCACTTGCTAGTTAAGTTGCCATCAACCACCATGAACTAAGTTCAAGTACATTAGGAATTCAGGATTGGGTAAGCACTAATTGAGTTGAGATTGTCCCCAAATTTTTTGAACTTCTCTACATTTGACCAAGTAGTGAAGCTGGATTTCTTCTTCTTCGTGACAACAAGGAAAAATTCCATTAGTTAATACAAATCAATGATGGAGAAGAGAAGAGATTGGTAGGCATTCATAGCAAACTTTTCAAAGAAAGATTTGAATTTTGTGGGAGGACTGAAAGCTTCTACAAGGACATTCACAAACCTCTCAAACTCTGAATTGGAGGTCAAAGCTCCAGGGACTCATGAAAGAAGTTGTAGGCAATCATGTAACTTGAAACAACATTGTAAGTATTTGATCTGTGTAAGACCCATTTGATTTTATCCATGTCTCCGTCAATCTTTACTGACAAAATTCTACTACTAATATCTTGCATAAATATTTGTTGAATTATATTTTTGTTCCATTGGCTGGTTGAAAAAAATATATTCTTAACCCAAAAATTGTTTGATTTGCGACTTGATGAACTGATTGTGGAAGAATGGAGAAAGGATAAAGAAGGGGAAGCCACGGGTCTTTAGACATTTTGATTTATGAGCCTGTATCAACACTCCAAGGCAACCCGTTTTCTACCACTTTTTGCCCCTCTAACAAGTTGCACTACCTCTATGATGTGTTTTCAACTTCGGCTTTTAATGCATCACAGTATCTATAATACTTGTCTTTCAAAATTCTAGATAAGAGTGAATTTGGTTGTGTTGTTATTCTTCAAAACTGTTTTCCTAACAAAGGCTACATTTTGAGCCGTGAGGTCCTTGATCCCAAGTCCTCCTTCCTTTTTAGTTCTAGTCATTGTATTCTAGCTAATCCATACTATTCCAAGAGTTACCTGAAACTGGGTCATATATGGGCTTGAACATGAGGTGCAAGCTCTTAATAGGATGGTTTCCGACTTGGCCTGGGTTGTACGGCCGTCGTCCGAGTTGTTCATGAGGAGATTGGGGGGTGGTACCTGTAAAACACTTCATGCCTAAGTCAGCAAGGGTCTTAGCAGGTTTTAAGTGTATTGGAACTTAAGTATATTTGAGGGGTGTCAGTGTATTTATAGGCGATGAGCCAATAATCATCGTTGAAGTAGTTCCGCTATTGATGGTGGATAACCATCCCCTTTTTCTAGGGGTTGTTGAGATCTCTCTTCTAGAAGTAGGTGAGAAATAGTAGGGGTTGGTTATAACTCCTTCAGAGGGGAGTTATCACCCTGTAGCATTCTGTCCGACCTATCCAGAGGTCGGTCATGTGGTAGATGTCTTTTGAGCTTTTATGTGCTTTTGGGCCTGACTTGTGCTTTTGGGCCAGGTATGAACAGTGCCCCTATTTGAGTCCGATCTTTTGCTTTAAGTCAGATTCAAATATGAATGAAGTCGGGTGGATACCAAGGAATATGAATGTCGCGTCGGGCCTTTCAGGTCGGATCTTGTGTTCAAGTTGGAAAACCGACGTGATTTCAAGCCCCTCCTTTTCCTCCAAAACTCTTCGCTCTGGGATCTTGTTCTTTCTTTGAGGAACCTTAAGGAACATGGTGCATTTTAGGAAACTTATTTGCTGCTCCTACCACGCTGTTTACCTCCTTTAATTTCTTCGAAAAAAGAGGTTAGCTTCCTTTTCCTTTTATGTAGTTTCTTCTTTGTTTTTGATTTCCTCAAAGAAAACAAAGGTTAGCCTTTCTTTGTGTTGTGTAGTATTTCTTTGTCGCTTTGAAGAACCTTTGTTTGAACGTAGATTCTTTGGTGATGGGTCTCTGTTTGTTTAATTTTGTGAAAGCTATTTCTGTTTAATTTCTTTGTTGATTGGTTTATTGTTTTTGTTGTTGTAATACTGTTATGGTCTTCTTCGTGTATGAAGATGCTCCTAAATGATATTTGTTGTGATTGCTTCCAACACATGTCATTTTCCAAAGATACTTCTCCGTATTTGTCGAATGTTGAAATATGTGAAAAGGGGTTTCTTTTATTTATAATTGATAGTGACACCTTCTTTTTTCAAAATGTAGGTATACCTTTCTAAATGTCTTGCTCAACTATTTTAAAAATGTCTTTGAGGATTCCTAAGGATTTGTTGAAATGGGTAGACTCTTCGGTTCTTTGTGCGATTCCTATGGTAGATAGTGTTTTTGTAGATGAGTTTCGCAAAACACCATAAGATTTGTAGTTCTAAGGATGACGAGGTAAAGTATGAGTTAGTTGCCCTTGACCTTGAAGACCAAGTTTGCTTTGGCCAAGTTGCTTATTTAGAGTCACATTTTATTTTCATGTATGATTGTCTTTTTACCTGACTTGCGGTGGTATTTCCTTTTTCCGATTTTGAAACTAAAGTTTTGTCTTACTGTAAAGTCGCTCCTTCCCAACTGCACCCGAATTCCTGGGATTTTACGAAGATCTACCAGCTCGTGAGCCGCGAGCTTGATTTTTTGATTTCTTTGAAGATATTTTTCTTTTTATTTCATCTCACCAAACCCTTCAGCACTACTTCGAATAAGAATAAACAGCAGTGGGTTTCCTTCCGAGCTATCCAATGTCAGAAAGCTTTTTCCATTTTTGACGAGTCGTTCCATAATTTTAAGAACTTCTTTTTTAAAGTCTGTGATGCTGAGGGTCACCATAATGACCCCATTTCCATTTGTACTGGATAGAGGCAGCCCCTGATGAGAAATATAATTTGATAAACTTGGACGAGGTCGACGAAACTGTAGTTGAGTTCTTTCAAGAGGCTTGGGGACGGGTTCCAAATCTTGACACTAAAAAGTTCTTTCTCGAAATTCCGAGTTATGTTCGTACCAAGTTAGGTAATTTTTACTACTATTTTATAGACAATTGCTCATTTTGCGACTTGTTTGTTGACATTTATTCTTTTTTGCAGAAAAAATAAAAAATGGTTCCAAGGCTTACCAAAAAGTTCAAGAGGCCAAGAGGAATGCTCGAGCTCAGACTACTCAGCTTCAAAAGGGTGGTAAGCCAGATACTCCTTCTCTGGCCAAGTTCGACTTGGGTACCTCTTCTCAAATCAAGCCAGTAAACCCTCTTCCTCCTCCTCATCCTTTGGTCCATACTCATAGTTTATTCTAACAAGTGGTATATTATTAAATTGCAGGTTCGAATCCTGCCACTACCTAATTATCTGAGGCCGTAGTCAACCTCAATCCTTCTACTTGTCGCCTGAAAACCTGCTCTATGGTGTCCAAGTTTTGTCTTATTTTTTGACACTTCTTGACCCCTATCTTTTCAAAGCTTAATCTTACCGACAATTGGTATCCGATTGAAACAAAGAAAGCAACTGCATCGTAAAATGAAACTGTGTAAAAACTTTCAATCGATCATTAGATAATATGTAAACTAATGTTAAATTTAAATTGTTTTATATTAAAAATACTTTGCAAAATATTTATTTGATAATTTGTATATAATTTCATATAAGTATTCAAGTAAAATGTAATATAGTTTATTATTTTAAAAGTTTGAATTCATTTATTAGACCTTTTATATTAAAGTTATATAAAATTGCATCTTTATTTGCTTCTATTTTTATATTTGTGTTAGTTGTCGTACTTTGTCTTCTCATATGGTATGGTATTTTTTGGGTTGCAAATAATTAAAAAAAATTTAAATGAATAAGAATAAAAAATACAAAAATAAAATATAATATAAAATTATAAATTAATTTTATAATTATTATATATTTAAATGTATTTAGTAAAAAAATATGACAAATTTAAACTCATTTACAAAAATTTGTGTTAATTGGTGTGAGAGATTAAAAATTAAAAAATAGTAAAGTCTTATGTAACATGCATTAGACTAAATAATATAGTAATAAAATTAATAAGGGGTGGTAAGAAGTTGAAATCTACAAGATTATAAGATTATAAGAAGTTGAAATCTACATTTGGCTTGATCTCTGTTAAAAAAAAGGGGTGGTAATACTAATTTTAAATTAATATAGCCATTTCTCAAATGAAAATCAATGTTAAAGATGCTCACAGGTTTCATTGCTTTAAAAGACTGTTCATGAAGGGACATGAAATAATAACTGCAAATTATTAAATAATTAATAATTTGATATATTTGACTAAATTACTTCTATATTATACAGTATTTGATTAGCACCGCGACCTGTTATGGTGGGGTCCACCAAACAGAGGCCTCATGTATGCATCATCAAACTTTCTCCAATAGTGATGTATGGTGTACGCTGGAGACCCTATGAACATGGAAAGACTTTCCTTTGCACGGCTTATGTTTGTTGCTGCTGACTCTTCAAAAGACAACAAAGGTAAGTTCAAGTCCTCACCAGGTGTCCCTGCTGCTTCATGGTTTGTGTTTCTTCTTGTTCCATTGTTGTGGGGAAGCATGTATCTAATCAGTGGTTTTGTTAGAAAACCAAACACCTGCAAGGATATTATCAAAATATCAATTCTCTAAATCATTTAGGGTAATTCTGTGTACCTTCTAAATACTTGTCGAATTTCCCGAAATATGAACAATTTGGTGTTGGGAGATATATGCATACAAAAAATCAGTCATCAAATCAATTTATATATAAATATATGGAAAAAAATCCAAAATAACCTCTAACATGCTAACAACTCGGTTTTTGACAAAAAAAAAAATACCAACTCGGTCCTAAGATTTGTTTTGATAAGACTAATTAGTCCCTACGCCAAAAAAATTAATGTTTTTTTTTTTACATTGGCTAATCAATCCCAAAAAAACATCAGAGGTCGGGTTGGGTATTTTTTCTTCTTGAGGGTCTCGTTGTCCTTTCGAGATAATTGTCAGGAGTCGGGTGGAATATTCACTCTAAATATATGTGTTGTTTAACTTATTTTCAATGTTATTTTATATTCCAATATATATTCTATACGAACAATGATTTTGTGAACTAAGATAATTAGAAACTATGCACATGAACAAACAATTCTATTCAACAGTGTTGGAAGATCTACTATTAAATAGAGTAATAATTAACTTACTAATGTGGTGAAAAGAACAACAATAATGGTGTTGGTAATCATAGTTGCATTCACGGGATCAGAGGTAACACCAGAGAATGTGAACTGCATAAATAAAAAGGAGACAATCCAATTGTATTCTTGGTCATTGGACAACAATTTCTATCTAATTATAATGTCAGAATTTATTAAATTTCATGCACGTATGTACCTGTTTGAAAGCAAGAGCAATTGAGACTGCTCCCCTCATTAGACCAGCCCACCAAATAATTATCTGGAATAACCAAGATTAAGAAAATAACAAATAATCCTTTAACTAGAACATCATGAGAAATTGGAAACAATATACTAAACATGTTAGTTAAATGACCTGATGTTTGAATGTGATACTTGACCCGCTCTCGGCGCGCCTACTCATCATAGAATTGGCAAAAGCCGAGAGCGGGAAGACGAATGCAGCACGCCCGACTAATATCAGTAAGATTAAGCAACCGTAAATTCCCATCAAACTTCCAGAACTGCAGTAAGAGAATCATCATTATTATATGCCTATGTGGTTTATTTATTTTGACCAAAAAAAGGAGTGTGAAATTTAATTGAAGCAATATACTATATGATATTATCACATGATCTAATTCATGCAATATCTACTCAATATCTACCTTAATTTGGTCATCCTCCACTTTTCAATGTCAAGTGCATCCATTCCCACGTAAAGAAATATGAAAGTTTCTGCAATAAACGATATTGTCGCAAACACATGCCTGTATAGGAGAGGAACACATGTATTGAATCTGCTGTATACTTGAAGGCACTGAATCTTGAAATGATTAATTAATACCTGGTTGTGATTCTTGAAATTTCAGTTACGTTATGCCATGCATAATGTGACATTAGTATCCCACAAAAGAAAACAGTGAGGATTCCACTTAATTCAAGCAGCTGCATGAGAAGTTAATAGAATTACAATAATGTTTAGGAGACAATAAAAAATCGGCCCAAACAACCAAAAATTATCTTATTTAATATTCATTAATTATAACTAGAATAATTGTGCAATTTTATATGAAATTATAAATGTTATGTTATATAAAGTAACTTTTAATAAGTACCTATATGATTGATTTTAGTATACTTTAATTCTATTCTATATCCATATAATATGGATACACTTTGTAACCAACATATTTTTTCCTTTTTAATTCATTTTTCTATACCTATGTTTATATCTATGCAATGTATAATGATCCGGTCAAATTTGGTCAAACCAGTCGAGTTGAGTGCTAAAAATTCTAAAATAGTCAACTTTATGAATTCTTTAAAACATTGAGCTATAGTTGTATTAATGTTTATTGTCTATAGTGATGAACCAACATAAAGAAGAAATTAAATGTGTACTTCAATTCTTCTCTGAACTATCTTTCACTCTAATAGATTAGTTATAAGATAATTTAATTTAATGCCCAAGGTAAATGGCCTGCATATATTATTCAACAGAAAACAATAATAACATTGCATGAACTTCAAATACCTCGGCCAACATGTAAGATAGGTATGCCATTAACATCATCAATGAAATTTCGCGAACACTTGAATGTCTGCAGGCATATGCAGAAGCAAATTTATTGTGTATGCAATCACTGAACTTTGATATTCCAATTTCACACCATTCTTGGAAAACATACATAAACACATACATACATACCTTCCAAAACTTAAGGCTTTCAAGATATATGCTGTGAGAAGTCCGGTCTGTAGAATAATCCGATTATTTAATTAGTCCATGAAAACTATTAAGTATTACATGTAAAAGCTACTAAGCTAGTTTGATCAAAAAATGAAACTTACCAGAAATGGAAATGGACTCTCCTAATTAATTTTATATCATACAAGACTTTCTCTCTCAAATTTTTTTTACCGCAGTTAGCCAACAAACTTACTGATGTCAAAAGAAAGTCCAATGCACTTAGGTAGTGTTTGGAAGAGAGAGAAATTGAAATAAGTATCAGTATTGTGTTTGGTGTAGAGTAGGAGACAGAAACTGAAATAAAAATAAAACTCTAATTTAATTTGCACAAAGAATAAAGTTAGAATTAATTAATTGAAATTAGAGTATTTTAAGTATAAAATGTTATTAAAGTTTGAGTCTCCATCTCCAAAAATTTTAATCCTCCTGTGTTTCCACTTTTTAAAAGTATTGAAATACTTAAATTTTGGAGATAGAGACTAAAATTTTAGTACCAGAGCCAACAAATATGATATTGAGTCTCAGTCTCACCGTTTCCATCCCAGTACCTCAAAACAAACGCTACCTTATAGTGCTAAAATATATATAGTGCTGATCAGCATAAATAAAAATTACTAGCCTCAAACATTACTCAATTTTTTAAATCTCACTTAAGTATTGTATAGTATGAAATCACATTTCTAAAATATATTAGGACTATTAGTCAAAATGCCCTTTAAAGATCACGTATTCACCAAATTGATACTCAAAGTTAAACGTTTCAAATTAGTAATCAAATTGGTTCTCCTGCTAATTAAATAGTAACACATTGCAAAATGATCATGTTACATGTCATCATGTAACTATTTCATTAACATCCGAAACTTACTAATACTCCAAGAGCAGTGCTTGATGAGAAGAGATACAAGAAATCTCCGAGAACGCGGAATGCCCTGCCACTGAGTCTGGAAACATCAAGCTTTTGAACAGCATTGAAGAGAACAACTGATGTTGCATCATTCACCACTCCTTCCCCAAACACTATGCTGTATAGTAAAGGAGTTTCATCTTGATGCAGCACCTACAACACAACCAACCTTCTAACTTTACTCTATTTGCATTTTACTCCTTTTTATTAAATTTGAACATGCATTACTTTAGGGACTATTAGGTTGCGTTTGTTTACAGAGACAGGATACTAGGATACTGAGACAGAAACACAAAGACACAAAATCGTGTTTGACAGGAGAGACATGGACAGAGACAATGTGCCAGAGACACTGAATTAATGTATTTTGTGTCCATCCTGACAGGAAGGACACAGAAACAGACACTAACAAAGGACACACCTTATTTTTTATTATTATATTTTTCATCTCAAATTTTTTGAATAAAAAAATAAAAATAAATTGGATTTTCATAATTTGTTCTAGTTTATTACCAAACAGAATACAAGAACACAAAATTTTGAGTCTCTGTCTATCCGTGTCTTGTCTTGTTTTCAATATCTTGTCCTATCCTGTTCTCATAAACAAACTCAACCTTAATGTTCATTTGATCCCAACTTGGGGGGTTATTTCAACCAACCTGCAGTGTACAAACTGTGTCTGTTGATGAGAAAATTGTTCCTATAGCTGAATTCAATTCAATTAAATTAAGGTGAGCTAATAATTAATTATCATTACAATATGATAATAAGGATTAAAGGAACAATAACAGGCATCTTATATCCTACAAACAAATTTGTCAATATACACAACACCTATCATAAAAATTGAACCAAACTGACTGCTTTTTATTCTCATTTTCTATTTAATCTTCAGTCTACGTGAAGAAAAATAGTGAAATCAATTTTCTTCATGAAATTTTAAAAATAAAAAATATTAAAAGTAAGAAAAGATAAAAATAAAACCAGTCAGACTTAATCTCTTTTAAAGTCATTAATTAAAGTGCCCAAAAAGACCAATTTTCCTTGCTAAATGTATCTCTTTTTAAGTCATTAATTAAAGCGCCCAAAAAGACTAATTTTCCTTGTTAAATGTTAGGCATATTCGGAAATGTTACCAAAGAAAATTAGCCAAAAGCAGCCAGAAATTTTTATTTAGCATGTAGCATTCATTAATTCTAAATAAAACAAGTTCTGACTTTTTTTTTTTCCTCTCTAACATTACTGGACATATTATTACTTATTAGAGGCACATTTAAACATAGAAAAACTTCTCTAAAATAAAAAAAATGGTAAAATAAGAAAATAAAGCTCTAATTCTCAGTTTACCAATCTCACCGAGGTAATCCCGGGCACTCAAGCCGAGGAAGTTCAACTTAGGAAACAGCCACCAACTGCCTAGGTGGACCAAATACAAAAACATTTGAAGGTGAGTTTCAAAACAAAGTTTCATGGTGATCCAATATACTAATGCTACTATAAATTTTACGGAAAAAGTTAAGAGATTTGCATTACCGCCCGTAATAATAGAAGTCGAAATAAAAACACCAATCACTCCAAACATCATGATGGTTAAGAAGTTATGGAAGAATTGTTTCTTTTTCACCTGGAATCTGTTTGGAAGGAAAGATCAAAACATCAAAACTTTTGGCAGCAAAGAAATTAATCAAGTGCTATATAATATGGTGAAAACTCACATGTAATTCATATGAAATTGTTAATTAATAATTAATAACCGTTAAATGATAATTTAATCAAATCTGTTAAATCATCTAACGTTCTCAACTATCAATTCCAGACACCACCTGCATGTGAGTTTCACCATATAATATATATACAAGAAATTAAAGAGAACAGAGAAAAAAGTTTATTTTACCCAGCATTGAAGATTATGGGAGGAAGGAGATATATAAAGAAGAGTTCTTCATCAAAGGTAAGAATGTGGGAACTTTTTCCTTTGGTGACTAACAAGAGTATGCTTCCAGCTATGCATCCCTACCAAGGAGAATGTTACAGACACTAAATAGAACAAATTAATTTTTTATTTCTTGTTCTTGTATATTTGTAATGACATGCATAATTCAGTGGGAAAATAAAATAGTGATTAATTTCTTATCAGACTTCTCCCAAAATTCAATAGTTTTTTCATTTGCTTGTTATATTCATTGATTTTAACAACAACAAATGTTGCATGCATACATATAACAAAATATAGAACAAAAGTAGAAGATTGAAAAAACAGAGATGAAGTGAATGAAAGTGGCTTGCTTACAACTAAAATGGCTACAATGGACTCATTAACCCATCGATTTTCTTCAAGCAAGTGACCAATGACCAAGCAAAGGCACAGAACAGCAACAAACAGTGATATTGGGACCACTTTCTTGTGTTCATGAGCAAAATTAATTAACAAATTATTTATCATTATTATTTGCTTTCTTCTCAAACTTAGAAGAAGTTATTGTAATAATAATGATTACACACACATACACGTACACCAGCCTTAGCTTTTTCTTCTTGTTTGTTTGCGTATATCTAATCAAGAAAGGTAGCAAGCTATATATGTGTGATATATTATAAAGATTTTAGTTAGGTTGAGCTGGATTATTTTTTGATAAGTGCAGTGTTTGTTCACGAGTGAAGAACAGAAACAAACAAACGAAGATGCATGTTATGGATTACTTTGAGGCGGTGAGAGGAAGGAAGAACACGTAGTAGAAGTGCATGAAATGTGGTAACATGTGTCCTTTCATAGGTATGATAAGCTCCTATAGCTGACACATAACATACACAATCGTTAGATTTTTTTTAAGATAAAAATTCAGCTGCAGTCAATTTTACGTGAAGTTGATAATTGAGAATCACTAATTAAAAATTTTGTTAAATTAATCAAATTATCTAACCGTTTTCAGTTATAACTTATAACTTTACGTGAAATCAATTTTTTACTTAAATTTTTATTTTTTTAAACAAAAATATTATTTATATATTATTAAAATCAGTTATTATTATATTTATATATAAATTATATTTTATTTAATTTATTTTTTTATATATTTTATATTAATAATTAATTTTAGTGGCTAATCAGTTTTAATATATATTTAATATAATTGTTATTTAAATCATGTTAGACTAGAGTATTGCTGTGGATTTAGATTTTATACACCACACCAGGTTAGCCAATAGAATATTGTTATTGACTTATTGTTATATGAAATCATTACCCTTAAATTTGACGTTAGTTAATAAATCCTATCTCTAATACTTCAATATTCCATAAATTTTTATTATATATATTGAATAAATATTTTATTGGCTTTTGTACTTTTTTCTTGAGTAATTACTCTTTGTTGCGGAATGTCATGCAACCTTGCATGTATTATAGATACTATGCCTTCTGATATCAACTTGTATCACATCCTGATTCTACAACAAATTACAACAAATTACAATTTAGTGTGTGTTTGAATTATAATTTACAAACAAATTTGCATAGAATTAATTTTATAAATTTTATTTTAATAAAAAATAAATTTATATTAACGTAATTTATGTTTAACGATTTTTATATCAAAATGGATTATAATAAAATAAATAATTTAAATTATAATATTCAAAATCACTTTTAGTATTTGACATGTAAATAATCAAGTTAAAAGAGTATCAAAATGATATATGCTAAAAATTTCTAAAATTGGAGATTATCCTATAGATCTTCTAGAGAGCACAACAAATGGAGAATAATTTGTTTGCTTTTGTCTACTAGATTAAGCTATCGAAAAAAATTTTATGTGACATGATATTAGGACCAGTTTTGATGATGCAGAATTGCACATGGAGAATTGTACCATAGACCACAATTTTAAGCATTATATTTGAAGTCAATATAATATACAAACATGATAAACCTCTCATTGTTCACGATCCCACGAGAGAACGATGCAGCAGCAGAGCAACACCGTGTGTGGGAGTTACAAACAAAATTTAAATCAAATAAGACACAAATTACACCATATAAAATAGGTCTATGACTCAAGCTGAGCATACCACACTCCTTGGATCTTAACATCCTTTGGAGCTTTGGCACCCAAATCAGTGTCTGATGGCTGAATGCTCTCAAACACACCAATAACCTCTCCAGTCTCTGGCTTGCTCTGCGTCACGCTCAACGTGATCTTCCCTTTGGATGATGAAGCACTCTTGTTGTTCTCCTTAGCCAGTTCTTCCTCGTCCCCTCTTCCACCAGCCGGTAATGCTACTGCATTGTCGTACCCGGTGGAAGCACCTCTTCCCTTGGGGTCCAAGAAAGAGCTGCCACGGTAAGACGGCACCAAAAACTCCCCACCAAAGTTGTCTGGCTTCCCTGATGCCACCAATTGTTTGATGGTGAAGAGGAACGGCACGCGCTCTCCTCCCGGGAGCTGAACAGTCACTGCAGCATAGTCAATGCCGTCCTTCTCCTCAAATTTCACGGTTCCATCAGAGGACACCTCGAAGGGTCCTTCGATCTCGTCGAGGGTGTAGGTAAGACGTGTCATGAGCTTGGTGTTTTGGAATTCCAGAGGAGAATTCTTGGTGACACCCTCTGCCTTGACAGTGAAGGAAGTCGGCTCAAGACAGAATTTCTTGGCATTGTACTTGCCTGGCTTGAAGGCGAATGATTCTACTCCGCCTTCGATTGTTGGGCACTGGTTCGCGGTTCCTGTCCCCTTCACTTCCAAGTATGTCTTACTCTGGATTTCATCATAGGTTAATCTCTTTGGAACACCTTCTGCACTTGCTCCCTTCACAACAAAAAAATTAAAATTTATAATGACTAAGATCATGATGCCAATTAACCAAAATTCAACAAATTAACTTATTAAGGTGTATGTACGGAAATGGAATATAGAACTGTCACATTAATTAGCACTTTACAGTATATTATTATATATTTATTCAGAATTCCTCCTAAAAAATAACAAAACATGATAACATAACCAAAAGTATTGAAGAATAAAAAGATTGAAGCAAAGAAGAGACATACAGAAACAACAAGAGCAGAGGTGGCAAGGGCAAATCCTGCAACTTTGGTGGCCTCAACACATTTGAGAGCCAAGTCCTTGAGATCAGTCTGAAGAGAACAAGTGAGTTTGGAGCCAACGGATTCCAAACCGAAGGCTTTTGAAAGGGAGTGAGTGGGCTTCAGGTGAAGAGTGCTGGTGCGGCCACTGATGCCCAACTTGGGAGATTGCATCAGTGTAGCCGCTGCTTGAAGTGACGCTGCCATTGTTTGTTGCTTCTATCTCTGTTGAAGCCTGTGTGTGTTTCGGTTTTTAGTGCTTTTGTGTGTTGGTAGAGAATCGAGGAGTCACAATATTATTTGGTGGCTGTGGTGTGAGTAAGATTTCCGATAGGATAAGGTCATCTCCTATTGGTTCTTTCAAGCTAATGTAACTGCCTTACGTCAGATGCTTCTAAATATTATTAAATAGCATGGTTTTCGGTTTTCACTTTTCACCAACATACACTACTGGTTTATTTATTTAAACCAGTAGCTATTGGATAAACCTGTTAATTGGATTCTGTAAATTAAAAATATGAAATATTTAAAAATTTAAAATTAAAATTAAAAATATTTATTAAAAAAATATTAATAGATATTGACATGTCTATTTTAATTCAGTTACATATTATAATTCGACTATAAGTATTATAGATCGGTTATCAATGACAAACATCAAAGCTATATCAAAATGCTCTATAATGCCTTTATTTCCTATTAAGGTAAATCAATCGGTTAAACGACTACTATACTTGTTCCAAATATATAAAAAATGAGATAAGAAACTGATCTAGATATTATAAGAACGAATAATTGATTACTCATATACTAACTTGAGCGTTAAAGTACCTTTTGTAGGTGTCCACCCTCTGTGTTCTATTGGTGTCGATGTATAACTCATCCCGACGGAAGACTAGAAGATAATTCTCGGAGGACGAGCTATACCACAACCAACTTTCACAAGAACAATTGGCACCCACTGTGGGCCGAAGATTTAAAACTTTTTTTTAGGCTGCAGAACTTTCAGATTTGCCTATGGCTGATTGACCTCCTCCAATGCCATTTGAACTTCTTCGGATGGTAATAGAATTACAACAGGCTAATTGTTGGGAATAAGACATCATTCCCCCTTGAGAAAACACCTTTGACAGAGAAATAAAATAGACACAATCACAACACAAGAATTTAACGTGGAAACTCCAATTACCGGAGAAAAAACCACGGCCGTTGTCAAATGACAACCAGAGAATATCACTATGTGAAAATTGTTATAACACATAGACTTCTTTCTCTCTAACACCGGCACCCCAGTACACCCACACTCTCTCAAAGCAAATATCTAACTACACCTCACAACACTCTCTAATCAAAGAGTACAGAGGAAAAGAAAAATCAGATACAAGCTTAAAGTGTTTCTGACTGGTGCAAAAATAAATGGAGAACTTAGCCTCATATTTATAGCCTAAGCCACCCACTCCATTTGCTATCCTAAACAATGTGGGACTAATTCAACCAAATTCTAACACTAATCAGCGTATGGCGAAAGAAAATCAAAGAATGACAAATCAAATAGTCGAGTTTACCAATGCTCGAATAACTCATAATGATGATCACCTCAAACAATCGGACGATGAAGAAGCAAACTCTAATCCAACACATGTTTTTGAAACCCAGGAACCAGAGGAGGATCAACCAGCCAATGAAGAAGTCGTATTGGACCCCACAGTTGGTCCATTCATCGCATATGTCATAAATTTTCCATTATCCAAGAACTTCGCATTATTAATGACTTTAACTCCTTATAATGGTATGGGAGATCCAAAAAAATACGTAAACAAATCTCGTTCCATAAAGATAGTAAACGGTGCTTTTGACCCTATTTTATACCATTGTTTCCCTACTTTTTTAGGCGGCCCTACACTTAATTGGTTTTCTTCTTTTTCTATAGAATTTACATTTTCAGGAGCTGGCTAAACTATTTGAAAATCAGTTTGCTGCTTCTTCTATTTATTTGCATGATTATCTAAACACAATCAAACCAGAGACAACATGAAAACCTTCGAGAATATGTTACCCAATTCACTAAGATGGCTTTGACAGTCATTGAACATTGAATGTAATCTCTTTGTCTTTTTCAAAACATTTTTAGTAATTTTAATCAAGTATGTTGAACTGGAGACCCTATACCTATAACTGAAAAATGCTGAGTTATAACTCATTATTTAAAACTCAACCTGCCTTATCAAAATATCATTAGGCCAAGTTTGGGGGCTATAATATGTCCATTATAAATTGGTTACATGTTATAGCTCGGCTATAAATGTTATAGATCGGTTATCAACAACAAAAATCAAAATGGTCTATAATGCCTTTATTTTCCATTAAGATAAATCAATCGGTTAAACAACTATTGATACTTATCCCAAATATAAAAAGGGAGGTAAGGAACTGATCTAGATATTTCAAGAACGAATAATCGATTATTCATATGCTATCTTGAGCGAAGGAGTACATTTTGTAGGTGTTCATCCTCTATGTTCTCTTAGTGCCAAGGTATAACTCATTCCGACTGAAGACTAGAAGATAATCATGGGAGGACAAGTTATACCACAACCAACCTTCACAAGAACAGATATCTAAAATTATAAAAGAAAAATAAGTAGGTTGATAATTATTGTTAAATAAAAATATAATTAATTTAAGAATGAGTGAAAAGAAATTTTGACCTTTTATTATAAGAATTACGTTGATTCCCTTAATTTAATGGTTTGGATCGCAATTTTTACATATTTATCTACTTTTAGAATTTCTTGATTTAGGTTTAGTAAGGCATAATTTCGAAAAAGAGTAATTTTAATTTATGCTCGTTAGAACTTTCTTTTAAGTTTATAAATTCAGACTATGATTGTATTTTTTTCTTTTACATTTATGTTTGAATACAAATTTAAATGATAATATAATAAATGAGAAAATCTCGTTGGTAAATTGATTCACATGAGTTAACATATATAATTTATTTAACCTTGAACTTTTTTACGTAAAACGAATCTAGAAATAGAATTACGAGTTTAAGTAACAATGATTTAAACATATGTATTTTAAAAAAGTAGTATTAACTTAACTAGATTATCCCCAGGTTATTACTAAAAAAACATTGAAATAGGTAGTTAAACACATTTGCAGCAGTTGGAAAAAAATCGTCACAAAATGTAAAATAATAATTCACCCAAATTATATATTGCGGTGGTTTTAAGAAAATCGCTGCTAAATATAAAACTGATTGCAGCCCATTCTTAACTATCGCAATAGGCGCCGCGATAATTCATTTACCAACGGTTTTATAAAACCGCCGTAAAATTTCTGTCACTGTCTGCAGAAATTATTGTAGTATACATCAGGATCAGGAGAATCAAGCTATACAAGAACATGGGATTATTGGTGCACTTCTATAATATTTAAAAAATGACCCTGCAGTATTTGTGATTTTTTACGGAAGTCCAAAACTAATTAAATTCAATTTTTTTATAATTCTACTTTTTTTTTCTTTCAATTATCTAGTATTGATCTTTAATTTAATAACTATAACACATCCCATTCCTCTTTATAATAGTTTCTTTGTGCCAAAAATTGATGTCATTTCCAGTTTACACTACAATTTTGTCGATATCAACGATCCTTCCACCACTATCATTGTCGTTGCTTAGCCTTAATTCTTTGACATTGTAGACGACATCACCATGATCCAAGAGCTTCTAACAAGATAAATAATTTCAAGAGGCAGCAATTCAAAAAGTGTTGAAAACAGTGGCGGAGGAAGCAGAATAACAGAAGAGTGACCAAAGAGCCCTTTTATTAATTACAAATAATTATTGGTGATTTTTCAGCTGAGTTTATTGCAATGAGAGGCCATAATAATTATAATCATTTTTCAGGCTTTTTTCCCTTTCTTTTTGTCTATTCATTTTTTCCCCTTTTTATGGGAGAAAACTATGGTATTTTAGTAAAGGAAAAGAAAAATATAACTGGTAAAAAATAAATTTTATTAATTTTGATTTTTGATAAAAAGGCATAAAGTGTAATATGAAATTATTGTTAAATATTATAGAGAAAAGAACTACTAAGTACTAACCCTCTTGAAGAGAAGGACATCGAATTTTTTGTCAAGGAAAAAAAAAATCGTTTTAGTCTATAAATCAGAGCGATAATCGATTTTCAATAATTAACGAAAGATATATATGAATTTAGTATTTTTTGTGTTTTACTTTTTTCTGAAAAACATTTGAACTATTATGAAATAGGTTAATTTTTTTATGGATTTCAATTGATTAACATTTTTTTAATATTTTTTGGTTTAAAATTTTTTTTAATATTAATGGCAATGAGGTTTAAGGCCAAAACTTCATGAATACTATCAAAAACACTCATGAATTCATGAAATTAATCAATATATAATTTTAGAATAAAATAATATTATAATTGATTAAATAAAAATGTTACCTCTTAAAATTTCTTTCCAATGAATAGTCAATGAAAATAAATAGCAAGGGACTCTGTTTTATTTTATTTATTTATTTATTTTTTGGTAAGGACTGTGTTTTATTTTAATTTTGCATATTTCGTTTAATTTTTTTTGTCAAGGTTCAGGCCAATAGAAAAGCCCAAACCACAACAAACCAAAATTTTGGCATATTTCGTTTAATTACTTACAGATTTGTTTGACATAAATTGTGAATGGATCATAGAAATTTGCAAAATGTTAGTGCATAAAATTGGACCGGCCCTATATGACAAAAAAGGGAACAGTACAACAAAAAGTTATATTTTAAACTCACAAAAAGAATTAGAATGAGTGATAGTATGAGTATTACAGAAATACTCATATTGGTTTATGAAGTTGCATTTGTGTTTTAATTTGATTCTTAAGATTTTAATTTACTTAATTTGATCCCACAATTTAATATTTGTGACTCACATTGGTCACTAATTTTATTTTCATCAAAGAATCATTAACTACATATTAATATGGACTGACAGTTATCACATTTGACTTTCTAACAATTATTTGATATTGTAATAGAAATATTTTAATTTTAATTTTCTCTTTAGAAGTCTCTAAACCCTAGTTCTAATTTTACTTGAGCATTTTAAAAGATTTTTAGGAAAAATTTGAAGTAAAAAATTTTAATTGCCATATAAGATAGCCATTAGAAAATTTAATGTGATATTCGTCAATTTATTTCAATAGACATTAATGGCTTAGTGATAAAAATAGGGCCATAGAATAACCTGAGTCACGAATGTCATATTGAGGGGCCAAATTGAATAAATTAAAACTTTTGGAACCAATTTGAAACGCGAGTATAACTTTAAAAACTTATTTGAATATTAACTATAGTTAGAATAATTTTTAATTATTAAATAATAAATTTATTTGACTAAATTATTTATCTTAAGTTATATTCATATTTAAACTATTATCTTTAACACCACTCTAACCCACCATATTAAGACAAGTAGTTGTTGAAAATATTAGAAAGGTAAAATTATCACTCTCAAATTTAATATTATGGGGCAAAATATTGTAAAAGACTCGCTTAAAATGACTGAACTAGATAAAAACCCGCTTGAAATTATTGTCTAATATGAAAGACTTGGGATTGTTTATACCTATTTTACAAAAATAGGCTATGATCACAGAATGTGTCTCAATTTTATAGAGGATTCAAAGGAAAATAGGCCGAAGGAAGATAAAATTAGGGAGTGGGTGCTAACTGATCAAGTGGGCATAAGGGTGGAGTCGAAAGAGGCTGAAATTACGAATCAGGTGACTACTCATCCAATAAAGCTCCATCAAATGATAAAGAAAATAGTGCTAACAACAGGCATAATGCTATTGTGATAACAAGCCAACATATTCCTTATGCTCGCAAAAGCAAGAAGCCAACCTATGATGGAATCCTCATTGAAAATCGTACGAACAACTCTAATTGTAGAGATCACACTAGTCAATTCAAGAGAATTAAATATATGGCAAGAAGTGGTCAAGAAAAAACTGGAACATGGAGCCAGAATAAGCAAAGAGTAGGAAAAGATACGAAAGATAGATGGATCTGGAATATGGTTTCAGTTGAGCAGCCTATGGAGCTTGAGACGGTGGAGGATGTCAGCCGTTCAATGGCACCCAAAGCATCATGAGAATTCTCATGTGGAATTATTGGAGTTTGGGAAGACCCTTGACAGTCCACAACCTTAAAAGGATGTGTTAATCACATTCTCCCGATGTGATTTTTTTTTGTGAAACAAAAAATCTATCTTACCTTGTGAAGCAAAAGGTTAGATCATGTGGTTATTCGAGTTTCATAATTGTAAATATGAGTGGATTACCAGGAGGCTTGGCACTTACTTAGAAGGATTATATGGAGGTGAGAATTCTGGATAAAAACTCTTTTTTGTTAATTGCTACCATTAAGGATGAGTGTAAATCTAATATGGGGTTGGTGAAAGTTTATCTAAGCACTAATGAGCAGGTACATTTGCGACAATTAGAAGAACACTCTGGTCAGCTTCAACAATTTAGACAGAACTTTATAATTATGGGAGACCTTAATTCATTCAAAAGTAATAAGGAGAAAAAAAGAAAGAAATCTCATATCAGTAGCATTGTTAGACCATTTTAATGATTTTATTGAGGATAATTAGCTTGTGGACTTTGGTATGATTGATTAGAAGTTTACTTGGGTGAATAAGAGGATAGAAAATGAATTAATCAGGGAGAGGCTTGACAAATTCATGGTGGGATGCATGTGGAAGGTTGGGTATGATGCAGTTGTGGTTCAAAGGCTAACAGAGAATGGATCTGATCATGCACCTCTTTTACTTGATATTGATCTATGAAAATAAAAAACGAAGAGGCACTTCAAATTTTAAGAAAGGTGGTGTGAGATGGATAAAGTGAAGAGCTTGATTTCAGAGGCATGGGGTACGATTTTTCATGGTTCACCAATGTTTTGCCTAGCCCAAACGTTGAAGCTTTGTCGTCATCGGTTGGTTTAATAGCAACAACAAAGCCGCACCAATTCTAAAAAAGAAATAGAAGAATTAACAATGTTGCTGGAGCAGCTGCGTGAAGGAGAAAACCACGGGGAGAGGGGGGTAATGAGATTAAAATGCTGGAGAATATATTAGAGGAAGCTTTGGGGAGAGAAGAGAAATACTGGAAGGAAAAGTCGCGATGCAAGTGGCTTAAAGAATATGATAGAAAATATGAAGTTCTTCCACCAGAAATCGGAAAAATAAAAACCGGGGAATGGTAGGGAATAAGGGAGAGATTGCTTCAGATCCTGAAAGCATAGTGATGGTGGCTGAGACTTATTTCAAGGAAATCTTTTCAACTACTAAGCACTTTGATCCAGGGGATAGATTTGAAGATTTCAACTCTATAGTGACAGCTTCCATGAACCGCAGACTGACAAAGCCGGTATTAATCAAAGAGACAAAGCGATCAGTTTTTTGTGTCTGTAGTAGCAGTGCTCTGGGGGATGATGGATTCACTACAAAGTACTTTCAGTTCTATTGGGATATAGTTGGGAGTAATGTGTTTAAAGTTGTATGCAATTTCTTTAGAGGAGAAAAAATTCTAAAAGGCTTTAACCATACCCAGATTTGTTTGATTCCAAAGATCCCAGACGCCGGAAATATGTCACAGGTCAGACCTATAAGTTTATCCTCAGTATTTTATAATATTATCTCAAAAATTCTAGTTCATTGACTTCAAAGTTTCATGAATAATATCATTTTCCCAAACCAGAATACTTTCTTAAAGGGTAGACTCATTTCTGATAATATTCTCATTGCTCATGAATGCATGCATTACTTAAAGACCAAGAAAATTGGGTTATCATATGAGATGGCTATTAAGTTAGATATGAGCAAAGCTTATGATAGAATCAAATGACAATTATTATGGTATATTATGGAGAGGATGGGTTTTGGGGAGAAATAGATTACTTGGTTAAAAGAACTTGTTACTACTGTTTTTTACTCTATTCTTGTGGAAGGACAACCTTACGACTATTTTAGGCCAACAAGGGGGCATTCAGCAAGGAGATCTCCTGTCATCATATCTCTCTCTTTTTTTGTGTGAAAAAAATTTGCTATTTGTTACAAAGGGTAGAACAAAACAGAAGTATCTAAGGAATTTACATTCATAGGAGATGTCCATCAATTAATCATCTCCTATTTGCAAATGACTCTATCTTTTTCTGTAAGGCGTCAGAAGAATCGTATTCTAATATATTGACTTTTCTTTACTAGTATGAGATGATTAGTGGCTAGTAGGTTAACTTGACAAAATTTGTCACTTTCTTTAGTTAGAACACTCCTACCCCGCTCAAACAGATTTTGGATAATTTGCTTAATATTGGACATGTAGGAGGTCTAAGATAAATATCTTGGACTTCCTTCAGTAGTTCAAAAATCTAAAAGGACTACATTTGGAGAAATCAAGGACAACGTCCAAAAGAAAGTACAAGCTTGGAAGAAAAATCTTTTGTCAGTTGGTGAAAAACATGTGTTTATTAAGGCTGTCGAAGAAGCTATTACAATTTATACCTTATCATGCTTTCGGTTGCCATATACACTTTTGGAGAAAATTCATCAGATACTAACACAATTCTGGTGGGACCAACGAAAATCGGAACGGAGAATGTCTTGGACTAGTTGGGATCATATGACAAGACTAAAGAAGAAGGGAGGATTGAGATTTAAAGATCTAAAGGTGCAGAATCTAGCTCTACTAAGCAAGCAATTCTGGCATATTACAATAAATCCTAATTGTCTTCTAGCTTGGATGCTAAAGGGTAAATATCATTGATATTCTATAGTTATGCTGGCAGAGAACGGGTTTCAACCTTTTTGGGGATGGAAGAGTGTATTAGAAGGGAGAAAAGTAGTTGAAAAAAGACTAAATTGGAGTACAGGATCTAGAGAACATGTTCGAAACTTCGAATATACCAAGATCCCTAGTTGCCCTTACCCATTTAGGCCAAGTCTCTAGTAGTTGTGTCTATGGTGACTACCGGTGGTTATGAAATGCAGCTCCAATAAAAAGATGATAAGTGCACCCTATCTTATTCTCCTTAACTTATAGTTTAGATACTAAGCATGGTAATATTTTTTGTTAGTACACAAATAATATTGTAAATAGAGTGATCTCTCAATGTTAGAAATGTTAATTAGTTTCAATGATTTTGAAGGACTGAAGTAGTCACTGGCCGGTGCCAAGATGGGGGTATAGTGAAGTTGTTGTCATTAGAAAAACTGCAATAATCGGTTGTTTATGTGTGAATTGATGTATGCTTAGTACTAATAGGTATGACCTCGTTTAGAAGTCGATGGGAGTGGATAATGAGTTGATAATTTATGATGAAAAGGAAGAAAGTGACTTTGTGCGTGGTTGAAGACAGTTAATAACGATGGATGGGTTGTTGTTGACTTCATACACCTTCAACGCCGAGAAGATCTCCAATGCCCCTCTCAGGATCACTTCAATGGCCATGGAGAAATCAGCTCTTCCTCTCACCTTCAACACCGACGAGGACCTCCCTTACTACTCCCGAAAGTGAACTCGGAGAACAACTGACCGCCAAAAACTACAGGCGAGGCGAGCAACGAGTGCCTTCTAATTCTTACTACCCACTAATTATAGGCAGAATTATAGTTTTTCCAGACTTCATAGAACTATACTCTACTGTTGGAAATAGGGATCGGGGATTTTTCAATTTTTTAAATTTATCCAATTTTTATATTTTTTATTTTTGGAATTTCATAATAAATTATTAAGCTCCTTAAAATGTTAATTACTAGTTGTTTATTGATTTAAATTTTTTACCTTGCTTCATTAATGTATTTACGGTCATTACATCTAGTCAAATTCTTCTTCTCATAATTTCAAACATTTCACATGTCAAGTTTGAATTGGTTACTGGACCTTAGCCACCATAGTCACCAAATTAATGAAGCCACAATAGACAACATCACCCATTTAAGCTCAATTGCAACAACAATTCTAGTACACATATTATATGGGTGAAAGACATACTTACCTCAGAAAGGTGATAGAATCAAACTCTAATCAACCAACGTTTTTCTTCTAACTTAAGCTCCCATATTCTCTCCGTAACTGTGAACCACGATGGTGTTGACAAATTACAATGGATTTGGAATATGAGGAAACAATAAGACACTGCAACAGGTTATTTGATTGCTTATAAATTCTTCCATGACCCAATTGAACATCTACCAACAGTGATGAGAAAACCCAAAATACGAAAAATATTTTGGAAATTAAAGATTCCAATAAAAATTCAGTTGTTCATGTGGAGAGTAAATCATGAAAAATTACCTTTTTTAAAACAAGTGTATCAAAGATTTTCAACAACTTTAGCAATGCATCCCATATGCAAATCAGCTGAAGAATTGATCATGTATTGCCTGATGAGATGTGTCCCGGCTTCATAAATATGTAACTACAATCCATTTGGAGGTGATTTGCTAAATTAGACCCATTCAGACTTTGGGACGTGGTGGATAGCAGCAATGAGAATCAAATCAAGTGAAAATGCTTTTTTGGAACTGTTTGCATGTATCGCCTAAAACATTTGGAAGACAAAAAATTTGGAGATATTTAAAAGTAAACGAACACCAGCGATAGAAATTGTGTCCTTGGCGAGAAGGATGCATTGTAGTCTCCATGGCAGAGAAGAACATGCATACAAGCTCTTGAGTGTCCTAACCTTTCACTCGAGTTTATTTTTCTCTTTAAGTATTTCTGGGTTTGTTTTTTATTATTGATAAAATTTTGTGGGAGAATCTTAATTTTATTATTTTGTTACTCTTTAGACAATGTATTTTTTTTATTAAAAAATGCAATAACCTATCTTTAAAAAAAATTAACATTATCATTATTTTCTTTTTATTTTTTCAAATTACTTTCTAATTTTCACCTTCACTATTTATTTGTTTTCCACAGAATGAGAAAAATTTTATTAGAAAAATAATTTGTAAATTATAAGAGAAAAGTAACGTAATCAATTAAAAAAAATAAGAATATTAATTTCTCATAAACTAAAGTGTAAGGTCCCACATCGGTTAGGGAAGAGAACGAAACATGTCTTATAAGGATGTGGATACCTCTCTCTAATATGACGCGTTTTGACGAGTGAGTGTAGGGGGTTTTGACTAGCATCTCTATCGTCAACGATAAAATCGTGAGGTCTTATATGCTAAAACAGACAATATCGTATTAGCGAGTGATCTGGGCTGTTACATAAAGCATCCTAAATTTTTTATTTTACATTGTGATTTTTTTAAAGAAAAATTTTCAAAGCTGAAACACAGTACTATTTTGAGAGTAAAGAGTCTATCTTTTCTCTGAGCTTTTAGTTGAAAGGTGGTTATCAACATACCATATGTATATTATTTATAGCTGCCTAAGTGGCATTGCTATAAATCTATAACGATTGAAATTTATAGATTTCTACTTAGCTATGTTAGATTCCCACTTTGTTATTGGCTTACCGTGCATGATTTACTAATTATAAAGCAATAATTCCTGTTTTCTTACACTGAAATTGACCTACATTAAAGTGGCCCTGCCATCCCTCCTTTTTTTTATTTTTTATTTTCCTTTCAAAAAGGTATTTTTTTTCCAATAATATATTAGAGAAACAATACGTAAAATTACTTTATATAATATCTATAATTTTATACACATAATATTTAGAATTATATATTTATACATCTAAAATTATATAACTATTCTATCCATAATTAATAAACATTAAATAATATAATTGTAGACTATTTAAATTAATTTTTTATTATCTCACAAATA
>NC_029772.3:3042062-3051434 GCF_000817695.3 Arachis duranensis
AAAATGATTTTTTATTAAAAATATTTTTTTTTTTATAAATTTAATGATACTTAAACAAACACTAAGTGCTAATATGACAAAATACCTAAAGACGAGGACGAAAATTAGAGCAAAAATCACAAACCTTGTGAGAACGAGGATGGGGTAAAAGTCTCTCTGTAAGGTAGCGTTTGTTTGCAGAGATTGGAACTGAGACTAGGGGACAAGAATTCGGTATTATGTTTGTTGAGTTAGAGACTAGTACTTAAATTTGTGTTTCTGTCTCCAAAATTTTAGTATTTCAATACCTCCAAAAAGTAGGGACACAAGAGACTGAGATTTTTAAAGACAGAGACAGAAACTTTAATAATATTTTGTACCTAAAATACCCCTATTCTAATTAACCAATGTCAAGTTTGCCCTTTCTTCAGATTAGGGCTTCAGAATTAGCAGCCCCCTCACTCCATCTTCTCATTTGTTCTTCGAAGTCTAGGTTGCAGCCTCTGCATCACCAGTGTCAGGACATCCACCTCGTTGCCACCGTCGTAACCACCGCAAGGTAAGTAAGTCGTCGTCGAAGTTCATCTTCCTAGGCCGCGTGTTCTCATGTCTTCATTTTCTCCTTCACATGACAACATTCGAGGAACCCAGTGTAACCTAGGTTAGTTGTGGCCAAATTTCTTTACTGATTTTGTTCGTTTTTTTATGTCGCGACTAACGTTATGTGGATTTGGTTCTTTGTTCTACTAGATGCACAGAAAGAATCTTTCTTTTTCTTTCTTTAATGTGATTTGGTTCGTTGTTCTAATGTATAGATGCGTAGATAGCTTCTGTGGATTTGGTTCTATGTTCTCATGTCTTGTTTCATTAATTTCATTTGTGTTGTACTTCTTATGAATTGGTTTTGGTCATGCTTGGTTTTTTTGGAATTCATGTTTATGCAGCTTTTGATTTTGAACTTTTGATGCTCTTTTTGCATAATTTACGTCTGTTTAATATGAAATTGTGTAAATTGTTTTGTAAATGAATGATTATTGTGGCTATAAGCAGTTCACTCACAGTGATTTCTGAAATCGTATGGATGAAAATTTGTTAGCTTAGTTGTAGTTTAAAGAGTAGTGATACTTCAGTAATATACTTTGATATTCAACTATAGCTAATAAAATTTTATATAACTGCACCAAGTACTTTATTTGAAATTGGGTTGCACTTTATAAGGGGAACATAGTAATCAGCATCAGTTTTGCAAATTTAACATATTTCAGGAGTTGGCTAAGTTGTTGTTATCTTTACTAAACCCCTCTTTTATCAAATGAAGTAGAATTTTTATTTTATCTTAAAGAGTAAAAGGTAAGATAGTCTTAAGTCTACTGAATCTTCAAAATTAATGATTATTAAATTTATTTGAATTATTTAATCTGCACTAGTCTAATTAACTTTTCTCTTTTTAGTTGCGTGACTTGTTAAGACCTTATTAGTTAGTATAACTCTAACTACTTTTTTCAGAATCTGCACAAGTCTAATAGCCTTTTCACGTTTTATTGGTTAACTTCTTAAGATGAATAATCTCAACGATATTAATATAGTTTGTATGATAATCATGGATGGTTCGAAGTAATAACTCTTAACACAACTCTTTCAATCTAAACCACAACAGCTATTGGAAGACTTTGATTTGTTTAAAATACCTGAAAAAGTCACTTTCAGTATATGAAATAAGAGAGAAAAATCGACATTTTCATTTAATGTGTGTTTCTATTGTATTTCATGTTTTGATTTTCAATTGAAACTAAATTAAAATTAAGAAGTAAATAGTGTTAACTGTCTTTTGGATCCAGTTTCTTGATCTTATTTTTGGTTCTAAGAAGATATAGTAAATTTTGCATAAAGAAGTGTTAGATTTATTTGAATGTTTATGCATTTTTTAATGTAATGACTTTGTTAGGAAGAAATTGAGCGGTTAGAGATTATTAAGCGATGCGTGTGTTTTTATGAAGAGATGAGATCCAAGTATGAAGATTTGATGTTGTTCTTTGTACTTACGCTATTTGTTTACTTTAGGGATAGAACTAGTGGCCAACTGTCGTTAGGCAGAAGAATTAATAGTAGAATTAGACGTGAGGCTTTAGAGCGTATTGTTGGTGAGGGTGATAGGAATTGTATTTGGGAGTTGAGAATGAACACAAATACCTTTGCTAATTTGTGTGAGTTTCTCCAGGTTCAAGAAGGACTTAAAGAGGATGGTCATGTAAGCCTGCCGGAGCAGGTTGCGACTTTTTTAATTATCTTAGCGCATCACAAAAAAAATCGTAATCTGCAGGTTAGATTTTGTAGGTCCTGAGAGACAGTTAGTAAGTATTTTAATAAAGTTTTAAAGGATGTAATACGTATTCAAAGCATTTTGTTTGCCAAAGCTACATTAGTTGAAGAGGATTGTCTTGACCCCACATGGAGAAGGTTTAAGGTAGAGCTTTCTCGATGTTGTGTATGATTCATATTTTCCTGAAGGATTCTATATTTGAGTATTATAACTTTGTATGAAGGATTCATATTTCAGATACAAAATAACAGTATGAAGATTTTCAACTCATTCGATCGTCTTCAAATTAGAATTTAGTTGACAAGAGCGATCATCTCCAATGTCAGAATATTGGATACTTGGACTTGCCCATCTAAACCATCCACATCGTTTTATAGGACATGTGTAATACTTTCTATCCAGGTTGGCAATGCTATTTGAGACTTGTAACGGAGCTCTTAAACCACACTCACAAAAACGTTCTCCCGTTACATTGTTGCTGCCGTACGAACTATTGTAGATCTTCTACTTGTGGAAGCCATTGTTAACCAGGCTACTATACATTTAACAGTAAGCAAAAATCAAAATAGCTATCAAGAAATAGTAATACAACACAAGAATGAATCAACTAGTCTGAATAAAATTATTTAATGAAGCTAATCAAAACAAATTTTTCAATTCAAGATATTTCCTACATGTTTGAAGATGAAACTACACCAGTTAAAGCATGTGGTGATTTGGTATACAATGTTGACATTAGTGGTAACGGAGTTTAGTTTTGATGTCTTGTCGATGTTTGCATCTTGTTACATTGTTCTTTTTGCTTTAGAAATTGTTGTTACGAACTATCCTTGTTTGATTCAAGGAAATATTGGATTTCAGTTTCGAATGATGTACAAAAAGAAGTAGAGGAGGGGAGGGAGACTTCTTCTCAAGTCAAGGGGCAGTGGATGCTACAATTAATTGGCCAGGAGAGGGATCATTCTCTTTCCAAGGAAGAGATGTGTTTGTCGTATTTAAAATCAAATTTTGGTGCTTCTAACTTTTCCAATAAATTGTCACACTCTTAGTATGTTAGACCCTAGTAAAAATACATCCCAATTCAAGATAACACACTAGTGTGTACTAATTTTGATAAGAAAAAAGAGTGATAATAGGAACATAATTATGATAAATAATTCTCCAATTGTCTTCTTTGTTTTTCTATACAGTAATCATCATAAATAAATTTATAAATATAACAATCACAAATTCACAAATCAGCAATTAACAAGCACAAATAAGGTAAAAAAAATTTATATAATACGCAAACCATGGAATCAACACTCAGCAATCACAAATTCCCAAATCTTAAAAAAAAGATGACATAGAAATTAGAAATATAAAGTAAATGAGGGCAAATAAGAACTCGGATATAACAACTTTAGAAATCTTCAACAATTGATGAAACACAAATCAGCAATTTTAAGCAAATCAGGGCAAATCTCAAATCAGATAATGAGGGATTTACACATTCTCATCCATATGAGGCCAAATTGAAAAATGAGGGTTTCACAAATCAGAAAATGTGAGAATAAAAATGCCATTCAAAATTATCATCTTTGAACTTCACAAAATTAACAAGCGAATAAGGTAAATTGACAGAAGATACCAGGTCCGTTAACAGAAAAACAGCGGAGACCATAGGCACAGCTTCGAGACGGTGGCGACGGTGGCGTTGCAAACCCACGGGCGCGCAAGCAGCAGCAACGTCACAAACCTAGGGGAGCAACTGGCGCCACGAAGATGAACCGATGGAGATTTGGAGAGGCGCCGTCGTCGTTCGGACCCTTGGAGGTGCTGCCGGCGGCGGGTCAGACTACAAGATTCGTTCACAGGAAAGGAGAGGAGAAAGGGTAGAGGAGAGGGGAAAGGGGGTTAGGGTGCATGCTGGGGAAAATGAAATTGGATTTGGGAGTTAGGGTTGTTAATTAAAATTAAGGCCATTTTGGTCATTTTAAATATTTAGTCTCTATTTTTTTTCAAACCAAACATGATACTGAGACATAAATCAGTCTTGTACACTTTCACACCAAACACAATACTAATACTTATTTCTGCCTCTATCTCTTGGTCTCTGTATCTCTATTTTTGTTAGGGGTGTTTGCGGTGCGGTTTGGATCGGTTTTGAGTCAAAAACTCATCCGATCCGAACACTAATTTTGCTTGCAGTGCGGTTTGGATTGGATGACTTAAAAAAATCCGATCCGATCCAATTTCAAGCTGTTTGGATTGGATTTGCGATTTTGTAAATTAAAAAAATTTAATACATATAACAAGTCTTAACATCAAATTTTAAATAATCAACAATAACATAACAAGTCTCAACAATATCTTTAAAATCCAACGATAAGATAACAATAGAAATAAAATTATTATCTTAAAAAGCCAACAATAACACATAACAATAGAAATAAAATTATAGGTTAATTAAAATAAATTAATAAATAACATTTTGAACATAAAATATTTATTAAATAATAATAATACATGAATAATATAAAAATATATAAAAAATTGAACGTATTATAAGTATAATTGTGAATATAATAATAAAATAATAATATTATAGTACATTTTGCGGTTTGGATTGGATTGAATCGGTTATGAAAATTAGATCCGAAATCCGATCCGATCTAGCGGTTTGTAAAAAATAGAATCCAATCAAATCCGAATTAGTGCGGTTTTAATCGATTTTCGGTTTAGATTAGATTGAATGAGCGGTTTAATTTAGATCGGTTTAAATTTAAACACCTCTAATTTTTGTATCTTGATCTATTTATTAAAATAAATTATTCACATAGAAATCCCGGGAGGCTATATTTCCCTGTTGTAGTGGGAAATGTAAATGATAACACAGAAAAATTCCACGGTATGTGGTAAAAGAATATTGGACACTTCTATTGAAAAGATTTTTTATATTATAATTGAATTATAAATATATTTGAAATTGAAAAAATTATATCATATTAATTTTTTATTTTTTTTGTTGAGTTATTTTTTATATTATTAGTGATTTGATATATTTGTTCTGATTCAATTTAATAAAAGTCGGAAGTTTATCGAGCAAACACATATTTATATTTGTATAGATAAACGTCTTTCACGTAATTTATTTTTTTGCTTCAAAGATTTTGAACTGGTAGAAGCTTCGAAAAGGTTGGACCTTAAAGAAAGGGAGACCCACCCGAATGAATAAGTACGTCATCATTATCCCTAATCTAGCCGTCTCAACGTATGAACATTAACTTAAACATCGGAATATCTTTGTAGATTGTTCTATTCGCTGATCAACCGATGACCCGCTAACGTAGCTCCCCACCTCAAAATCGATACTTAGGTTCTGATCCTCATTCCAACACTTCATAACCGATAGACTCAACGAACCACCGAACAATATTTCTTTTATATTAGACTAAATAAAACATCACTTTAGTTTTGGCATTAAATATTTGATGAGTTGACATGGTTAGGTCATACTTTTTTTTTAGATAACATGTTCTGTGGTTCAATTAAGGTAAAATAATTTTGTTTCATCAAATATTTAGTGCAAAAATTAAAACAATGTTGTTTCGTGTAGTTAGTGTAAAAAGGTACAGTATGTATTAGGTCATTCAAAACGTGACGAATAACTCGACGGAAAAAGAATAAAGACCAACATATATATAGGACAATTTTTTAAATTTCGGTAACTTTTATATGGTACAATTATAATCTTAAAATTTTTTTTTAGTGCAAGTATCCAATCTCAAATATTTAGAGTTTAATTCGTGATAAGGAATGAGAGGTTATCTTCGTCTCCGATCTTCTATATTGTCATCCATAATGACATTAATTAAAATAGAGACATTTTTAATTTTATAGGAATTATATATAATAAAAAACAAATATTTCATAGAAAAAAACTTAATAATAATAATAATAATAATAACTTTCTCGTAATTAAAGTCCTACTTAACACACTTATAGTTTGACGTCAAAATAAAAAATTATAGTTATTTAAGAATAGTAGAATAATCTCAAGTAATAGGTCTTGGCATTTTGCACTTCCTACAAGTTGATGATCATTATTGCCAATATAAAAGCCTCTTATTTTCCAATATGCATGACAATTCAGCAATAACGGGTGACTAAATTAAAGAATCTTCGTCTCAGCTAAATGTCTTTTTGTGTGGAAATATATAAAAGACATCATTTTCTTATCTATTATATATTGCTTACAATTCATTGGTATTCATTGCTTAGCAAGAAAGGTCATTTAATTTGAACTAGTCTTGGTCTCTGAACGAGTTAAATAAATATCTCAAAGACTTGAATTAGATTTTGTAATAATAAACCAAATTACATGTAAACATCATCATTATAACACAAATAATTAATCACCATCATCATCCGCGGGCACGTATTTCTGCGCTTGTTAAATACTTAAATGGTTTATATTATTGGCTTGTATAGATTAATCAGCGACGACTATACAAAATTGTGATATTAATATTAATATAATAGTATATCTCGTTCAAGTATATTATTAAACCATCGCGTTTGTGTTTAAAAAGACAAATATGTACGTACTTATATCTTGGGACAAGATATTTAATAGTGACATTTCACTTTCCAATTCTTCCCACCCCACTTCAAAATTAATAAGAGATTTTAAATGTGGATTTAAAAATTGTGAATTAAAAGAAAGCGAAGAATCGGTCATATGAAGAAGGAAGAAAAATAGTTGACAATGGCTAAGACAAAATAAATTAAAGGAAGAAAGGTACTATGTGTTTTGTGTTTTTGCTCCATTGACTAGGTCTAAGGATCTAGCACACAGTCATACACTATGTAAGTACCAAGTATGTAACCCCTTCATTCTCTCATTTTCCATTAGAATCAAAATCAACTCAACATGTATATACATGTATCTTTGAATTTCACATACTAAAAATTAATTTATTATAAATTTGAGTTTCACTTAAAAATTTATTGTATATTAATAAATTATTTTATATATAAATAAAATTTAAATGATTAATATTTATTTAAGTGGCTAATATCTCTCGCAAATAAATTTTATTATGGAGGCAACGTTAGTGTAGGACGCGGATATAGAGAGGAGGAGAGTTTTACTAGGCTGTGGTGTCAAGAACACAATAATCGGATCCTGCGACTTGCTGATAGGAACTCGGATCCTCCGATTTCTTGTAAATTAAAAAAAAATTCTTTCAATCACAAATTGGACCCAAGAACTAGTATAACCAAATAAAAAAAACAAAAAAAATAGACTATTTTAGTGAGGACATATCGCATGGTCTAATTTTTTTATGTGAATTTCGTATACTACAAGTAAAACAGACCCTCCAATTTGCTTACAAAATTTTTAAAACAAAAAACTCAAAATACCCAATTTTTTCTTATCAAATCTAAATAAAAAACTGTCTCACATTTCAATGTAATACCCCCTCATTTCATAACTCGACACGACACCTGTCCCTCCTCCATAACCAAAAAAATTAGCCAATATCTCTCTATTTTGCTTTTTATTGCCATTCTCTTTTCCATTTGCGCGTTGAGGTAACTAACTAACACCAAGTGCAGGGCCCACAAATACACCAATCAGATGATGGCCCACTCGCCATAGCGTATGGTGGACCCCACAGTTTGCATATTACCCCAGACCACAGCTGCTAGCCTGTTATCCAATTGCATGCGATTGTGCTCCACAGTCCACACTGATGACCCACCAATATCTGTGTGAGACTCAATATGCTGCTGGTTATTTAATCATGCTGTTAACAGTTAAATACTTAATTCATCTTTTAATTTTTACCTAATTATCATGCTGATATTTAATGTTTAAATTGATCAATCAATTCTCCTATTTTAGAATTTCAATCTTCTAAATTTTAAATTTTGAATCAACTTAGGCTCTTCCTTTGTTGCCTAATTAATGACGTTAACAGAAATTTTATGTAAAAAGTTTCCATATTATTACAAAAGCCGACATAATAGGAGAGACATTTCAATTCATCTACTTAATATACTAAAATTGGGTTTTCTCCCAATTAATAAAAGTGAGGTGTCACTTTTTCGTGAACCCATTTTTCCTCTAAAATGAATACATTTAATGAATGATGCATGATTATACTAATTTAGAAAAATATCTTTATTATAATTATATAAAATCAATATTTAATACATTATTAAACTAATTATCAATCAAAAATATTTTTAAACATTTTAATTATATTGGTTAACCCATTTATATTGATAATAATAATAATTTTATTAGGATAAATATCAAATTCTATTCCTAATGTAAAAATATAAAATTTAATTCTTTCTATTTTTATTTTTTCACTATAAAAGACCATATATGCTAGAAGAAAATATCATTCGTTTACCAATTACCCTTTCATTTGATAGCTTTTATAATAATTCTTTTTCTTCCTATGAGGTGTCGTTACAAGAAGGCAACTATCGTGAACACAAACTAACACACTCTCCAACTTTGATGCTCATCATTCGGAGCTATATAAGATATGTTATCTATGAAATATTTATAGACCATGGTGTTATCATGTATGCATAAATAAAAAATGTTTCGTATTTAAATTTAAGTCATTTACCTGTTTGTGGTATATATTATAGTGTGAAATTACTTTCAATATGTGTTGTGTAATGATATTGTGTTTTAATTTAAACTTTTACTTTATAACTGTATTATGATTTTATCTCATCATTTTTTCTTAGATATCAAGTTGACATATTTTTATTTTTTATTTTTACTGAAAAACGGATGTGATATGAAATGTACCAAAAAAAACTCCCACATTCAATTTATTTTATTGTAGTCTTCTATTTATTCTATTTATTTTTATTTTCTTCTTATTCATTTTATTTTTTTAATGTTATGTAATTTATTATAATTTATACAAATCTACTTAATTTAACTATTTTAATTATATTAATTTTAATTATATTGATATAATTATATTTTTTATTCATTATCCTAAAATTTTATTAATGACAAGTTATTATCTTAATGATGACCTATATAATAATAA
>NC_029772.3:3052287-3060528 GCF_000817695.3 Arachis duranensis
TGTGAGGTGTCAATTTTTCATAAATTCATTTTTCTTCTAAAATGAAAGCACTTTCCTCTCTTCTAAATTTACTTTAGAAAAATATCTTTATTATATTTATATTACAATTAACATTTAATGAATAATGTATGGTTATATAATTTAGGAAAGTATATTTATTATAATTATATAAAATTAATATTTAATGCATTATCAACTAATGAAAGGGAGGTTTTAATTCTTCATGAATTTATTTTCTCTCTAAAATAAAAGTACTATTCTCTCTTCTAAATTTATTTTAGAAAAATTAAAATTTCATGCTGAATATAGGTGACAAGTTAAAAAAAATAAGCAAGTTAATGGAATCAAATCATATTTCTATAATATATATAAGAATATATATTTTTATTATATAAAAATTAAATTTTTGCACTTCATGATGAGCGTGGCATACTTCTATATCAACTAATTATATCAACTAATTGATTTGATTAGGTATTTAAATATCACACAATTTATTATAATTTATATCAATCAAATAATTGTAATTTATTATATCAATTATTTTAATTCATTAATTTATAAGGTACATAATAACATAGATGATTTGTTACTTATAATGATTAAATACAATAAATACATATTAATTTAGTTAAAAAAATCATTGTCTCCTATATTTTCCTATTTATTTTTTTTAATTCATTAAATCCAATCAATTATAATAAATTAATTATATCAACTAATTAATTCAATCAATTATTTTCTAATTTTTTTTGAATTCAATAAATCAAATAAAATTAATTATACTAACTATTTGTATTGACTAATTGATTTGATTAACTCTAAAAATTGTTGACTAATTGATTTGATTAATTCTTAAAAATATTTTTATTTAATTTATTTAATTTATTTAAATATAACTAATTAGTTATTTAATTTTATTAGGATAAATATTAAATTTTATTTCTAATATAAAAATACATAATTTTATTCCTTCCATTTTTATTTTACCATTATAAAAGATCATATATGTTAGAAGAAAATATCATTAATTTACCAATTACTCTTTCATTGAGTAGCTTTTACAACAATTCTTTTTCTTTCTATGAGGCGTCAGTCACAAAAAAGCAACTATCATGGACACAAATCAGCACACACTCTTCAACTCCCATGCTCATCATTTAGAGCAATATATGATATGTTATCCATTAAGTATTTATAGACTATGGTGTTATCATGTATGCATAAATAAAAAAAAATTCGTAATTAAGCTTAAGTCATTTACATATTTATGTGGTATATTGTAGTGTGAAATTACTTTCAATTTGCGTTGTGCAATGATATTATGGTTTAATTTAAGCTTTTATTTTAGAATTGTGTTATGATTTTATCTCATCACTTTCTCTTAGATATTAAGTTGATGTATTTTTATTTATTATTATTGAAGCGGATGTGATATAAAATTTGAAAAAAAAAACTCACATTCAATTTATTTTATTATAGTCTTCTATTCTTCTATTTTTTTATTTTTTTATTCATTTTATTTTCTTTTTAAATATCATACAATTTATTATAATTGATACCAATTAATTAATTATAATTCATTATATCAGTTAGTTTAATTCATTAATTTATCATATACATGATAAAATAGATCATTTGTTATTTATACGTTTATTTTTCTAAAATCTAAATCTAAATAATTATATTTTCAATTTTTGTTATGAACAAAATATTATTAATAATGAATAATAATTAACCACGCATACTTTTAATCAAAGTGTTTGGATGATTTTTATATTTATTAATATTAATTATTGATTATTTTTTCATAAATAAATTATATTATAATTTTATGTTAGTTCATAATTGATTAATAATTAATGTTCATGAAGCTATGTTACTCTAAATTTTATATTTTATAAATATTTTATTTAAATATAATTTTTTAACATAAAAATATATTATTTTTAATAATATCATAATTTTATATTTTTTAATTATTCTAAATGAATATTTTATTAAATACTAATTAAAGCCATTCTTCCTTTTGCTTTTACTAATCTATTATCTAACTATTATATAAAATTAAAATCGTATTAATAAATTTAATATTAAAGTTAATTTGGTTTTTTATTATTTAGAGTGTTTTTCAATCAATAATTTTATACTCTTTACTTTTTTTTTCAGTTTTATTTTGAATTTTAATTTAGTACTCAAAGGTAGTAAAATTCCATTGATACTGAAATAAAGTTACAAAAGGGTCTATAGAGTAGAATAAGTAAAATAATGTGATACCCACATTGCAACATCCAAATGAAACAACTTAGGATCTAAAATATTTATCTTTCTCTTTTTCGCCGTCTATTATATTATCTATTCTATTATATAAAAATCGAATTTTTACTTTTAATGATAGAATCAACGTAGCATGTTTCTCCTTTATTTTGTTTAACTTATTAAAGACAATCCATTATGATGAATTAATTATATCAACTAATTAATTTAAATAGATATTTAAGTATCACACAATTTAAAATTATGTATATTAATTATTTAATTTAATTTTTATGATATATAAATTTAAGGAATAAATTAAAATAAGATCATTTATTACTTATTTAAATTGAATACAACAAATATAAATTAATTTAGTTAAAAATTTACTATTTTCTAATCTTTTATACATAAAAATGACAAAACAAAATTATGAAAATAATCTTTTTATCACTTTTGCTATTTTAATTTTATTTTCTTTACTTTTTTATGTATAATTTTATTTTATATTAACTTTGTCTATTTAATAATAAAATATACTCATATTAATTCTATCATATAATAATATATTTTTCTCCTATATTAATCGAAGAATTTCAATAGTTATCAACTACATCTAATAGAATGACTGAGAAGTGAGAACTACGAGAAGTTAAACCCAGATTCAAAATACTAAAACAAAGAAAAGAAAACAGTGGATATATGATTAGAGAAAAATGTATAATAATGACAAAATATACTAAAATCGGATTTTTTCTCCAACTAATAAAATTAGGGTGTTAATTCCTTATGAATTTATTTTTTCTCTAAAATGAAATCACTATTTTTTTTCTAAATTTATTTTAGAAAAATATATTTATTATAATTATATTACAATTAACATTTAACGAATAATGCATGATTATATTAAGAGAAATATTTTTATTATAATTATATAAAATTAATATTTAATACATTATCAACTAATAAAAGTGAGGTGTCAATTCCTCATGAATTCATTTTTTCTCCAAAATGAAAGCACTATTCTCTCTTCTAAATTTATTTTAGAAAATATCATTATTGATAATTATATTACAATATTACAATTAGTATTTAATGAATAATGCATAATTATAATAATTTAGAAAAATAAAATAAAATTCAGTAATTTATCTTCCAACTGCACACGTGTGTAGAATAACTTTTAAGAAGGAGTCACGTATAGTAAATACGGTTGATGATTGTAAAACTGTTTACTAACATTGATATAATATTATTTCAGGTATATGTTTTGCAGACATAAAAAAAAGTTGAGTTATTTTTTAGTAGATTTAAATTTTTTATTATTTATTAGAGAATTTTGTGCATTAGAATTCTCTAATAATTTATTATTTATTTTGAGTTAATTTTGATATGTTCTTTCTTGACAGTAAAACAACATATAAAAATTTGTTGGTGGGTCTAAGTATTATTAAGTTATGTATAGTCATATTGAGTATATATGTTTGATTTATTGAAAAAAGTAGATTACTAAAACCAATTAATAACTATTTTAGAGTTAATATATTTAACATTAGATTAAGAAAAAACAAATAATACATAACATGTTATATTTTTATTAATCAAATTATTATAATTTAAATTAATCTTAACAAAATAATTTAAAATCATAATTTTAATTTTATCGCGTGCATGACATGGCTTAATACACTTGTTTATAGATAAAAAACAGAGGATCAATTTTATTATTATTTATATTTATTAATTTAAAAATACTTTGTATTATTACATTTTAATACAACTATATATAGTAACTGTTTTGGATTTTTGGTAATCGATTATTAAGGTATATATAATATTATCAGTTATGACTCATGTTACACATTCATGTAATTTTGTATTTAATTTTATCTAAATTAGTCCAACACTAAAAAAATCTAATAGCATTAAATAAAACGTGACACGTCTAACACATACAAAATCGCTCGTACCCAATATTTTTTCTCTTTTTCTTTTTTTTCTCATGCCTGTTTACACACGAAGCGTCTTCTTTTTCGCCTTCTTCCTCCTCCTCATTCTCCTCCTTCTTTTTCGTGTTCTTTATTTTTCACGTGTTTTTTCCTTATCGTTATTATTTTGTTATTGTTGCTGTTGTATTTTTTTATCTTTTCCTCCTTTTCTATGGTGAAGAAGTAGTAGAAGGTGAAAAGAAAGAGTTTTGAATTGTGTAGAATAGAAATGAACCGAACATATGTTATTATGGTGAAACAATTGTATAATACTAAATGAATGGAACATTATCCATTATATAAATTCAAATTCGAACATCTTTCTGCATAATGAACCGAACACGTACTCATGGTGAAACAATTGTATAATACTGAATCAACGAAACATAATCCATTATATAAAATCAAATTCAAACAGCTTTCTGCATAATGAACCGAACACAGTACTCATGGTGAAACAATTGTATAGTAATAAGTGAACGAAACATAATCCATTATATAAAATCAAATTCGATCAGCTTTCAGCATAATGAACCGAACACGTATTCATGGTGAAACAATTGTATAGTATTGAGTGAACGAAACATAATTCATTATATAAAATCAAATTCAAATAGCTTTCTGCATAATGAACCGAACACAATACTCATAGTGAAATATTGTACTGAATGAATGAAACATAATCCATTATATAAAATCAAATTCGAACAACTTTCTGCATAATGAACCGAACACGTACTCATAGTGAAACAATTGTATAGTACTAAGTGAACGAAACATAATCCATTATATAAAATCAAATTCAAATAGCTTTCTGTATAATGAATTGAACACGTACTCATGGTAAAACATGGTATAGTATTGAGTGAACGAAACATAATCCATTGTATAAAATCAAATTCAAACAGCTCTGCCTATAATTTACATATTATCAATTCAATTCAATTCAATTCAATTTAAATTAACAATTGCATTCCATTCAATTTGATTCGAAATTGAATAATCCAAACTTCGTCAGTTTGATTCGTTTTAGAAGGATAATCCAAATCGTTTTCACTCAACTGATTTGAAGTTGAGTCGTTCATTGTTTCGATTTAGAAGTGCAGATCGAAGAAGAAAACAAAGAAGAATGGAAAGAAGATAAATGCAATGTAACTAGATCGAAAAAAGAAAATGAGCGCGACCAGAAGAGAACGAGTAGTGAGGGAGAGAGGATAGCGCGTCTGATCAATATTGCTTGAATAACTTGGATATATTTTTTGTATGAATGTAGAGCATTATTGTAATATTATATTAAATTAGTTTGCTACTAACTATATACAATACAACTACAATATTTGTATTATGAAAATATTTAATAATAAAAAATATTAAAAATTATTATTTTTAATTTTATTTAATATATTTTATATAATAANTCAAATTGATTATTGTTTGTCTCCTTAATATTAAGGTTGTATTATTACATTTGAAGCACACGTTTCTTTGCATCAGTCAAAAGCCAAAACAATAACTATTTATTTACTCTTTAGTCTTTACTCTTTTGCTCATCAGTCATCACCTCAGCTCGTTGACGGAGTCCACCGAGAATTCGCTCATCCAATTTTGTTTTGTTTTTTTAGGTTCAAAGTCGAAACTTTTAAATGAAGAATTTGAGCTATAAATATTTGTTCATAGAAAATTCTGCATTTTTTTGTGATCAACTTCCATTCTGGACTTTTCGTAGCGGTTTAGTGATGACATTGGAGAGTTGGACTAATTTTTTTTAATTATTATTATTATTATTTTTTTATGAACAGTTGAACTAATTCTCTATGATTATGTAAACAAAACATTTAATTTTCTTTAAGTCTGCTTCGAACAATATTCCTTGCTTATTGCTTTATTTAAATATATAAATAATTAATACACAAGTCACAGATGTTTTTTTTGGGTAAAAAATTATTTAAAATTTCTCCCAAATTCCATATTCCGGCGGCCCAAAACCTATAATATCGAATTAATATTTAATAACATATTTATTTGATAATCAAGTTGAGTTAGTCTATTAGTTAACTCATTAATCTACTTAAATAAGTGATAGAAATTTAAATTATGTCTTGTACAGAAGCAATTTATTGATATCAGCGATAAACTCTTAAATAGAATTTAAATCTGCGATGAATTAATTTTTATCATGCCAGATTAAAGAAAATTGTAAAAAAAAAAACACAAATAAAAATTGATGTGAATGATTACTTAAAGGGTACATAGGTTTACTATATATTAATCATTAATGATAAGCTTTTTCTAATAAACTATATAAATTAAAACCGATAAGCAGCATATATTATTTTACATTTATCTCATTTTCAAGAATAATGACCTTTTAATGGAATGGGAAAAAAAGAAAAGAAAAGAAAGGTATACAAGTAGAGACGACGTTACATTATACACAAAAAAACACTAGACGTTGAAGTCAACTCAGACGGGGAAGAAATAGACATTATGTTATATGCAATATTAATTTTGAAAGGTCTAACTTATGACAACTATAGATAATCATATAAAAGAAACACTTTTTATTTGGAGGTACAAATAAATATGTTTCTGATAAATATTTTCTTCTCTTGTTGTTGAATCAGGATAATTTGTTCCACAATTTTAATTAAAAAAACGCATTTTCTTGATGGCCTTTTTTTGCATAAATAAATAAAAGTTTAATTATTTTGTTAGTCTCTATAGTTTTGCGAAATTTTTAATTAGGTATTTATATTTTTTTCTCTTTAATTGAGTTCCTGCACTAGCTTTTTTTTCATTTAAGTCTATCTTGACAATAATTGACTTAATTTTATAGGGATCCAACTAAAAAAAGAAATGAGTACAGGGATCCAAATAAAAAAAATATAGGAACTCAATTAAAAAAAAAATTATTATAAAGACTCAATTAAAAAAAAAAATACAAAAACCTAACTAAAAATTTTACAAAACTATAAAAACTAATAAAGTAATTAAACTATAAATAAATTGTCTTTTCTTTCTAAATGCTAGAATATTGAATTTTTTATAAAAGAATAAATTATGTAATGAGTAATTTTGCTTGTGATATGATTTTTTTGGGTAATTCATTCTACTTATAAATAAATTTTCAGACATGAATTTTTGTGAGTAGCTTTCATGTGTTACACAATTTACATAAATATAATATTTCGTTCTGCAATAACACCATGTCCATATAAAAATAAATTAGTATATATTTGTGTATAATATAAATATATATTTTTTAAAAGATTGATTTTTAGTGTATATTACTTAAACATAGTTATTTACTATATATGATAAGAATTAATACATAATTGTTCATTATTTATCATTTCAATTTTTACATGTGTGGTTATTAAATATTATATTCGTTTGATAATTAATCAACAATTCAACATCCTGTACTTAAGATATATTTGGAAGAAAAAGTTTTCAAACAAAACAAAAGAAGAAGAATGTGGAACGTGTTTAGTTTATATTTATATTTTTTAATTTTTAATATAATTTATTATTAGGATTTTATAAAATAAAAATAAAAAGAGAAGGTAAAAGTAAAAATTAAAAATTAAAAAATAATTATTTTTATTATTCTTTCTTATTCATAAAATTTTTAAAAAAGAAAATACTGAAAAGCAGAAACAGAAAAAAAATATAGAGTAAAGTATCGTTTTCGTCACTAACGTTTGGGGTAAGTTTTAAAATTGTCCCTAACGTTTCAATCATCCTATTTAAGTCCATAACGTTTCAAAATTGACTAAATGTTGTCCTGCCGTTAGGGATCCGTTAACAGAATTGATGATAGAACAAAATTGAGACGATTTTGAAACGTTAGGGACTTAAATAGGACGAAAACGTTAGGGACAAAAACGATACATAAAAACAAATTTTAATTTAATTTTATCTTTCAATAATATTAATTTTTTACTGTATATAGTGTTCAATTATTTTTTAATTACATCTAAATAAATTACACTTA
>NC_029772.3:3061552-3091377 GCF_000817695.3 Arachis duranensis
TTTAAAAATATTATAATATATATTAATTATAATTAACTTTTAAAATGACTAAAATATTTAAAAAAATTTCAGAAGTATAAATCATTTTTTCACCCCACTTTCTCGTCTAAATTTCTCTATCCAAAGAACATGTTAAAGTTAAAACTTTTTATGTACCTCACCTACTCCCTTCTAAAATGGAAATAAAAATAGACTTTAACAGAACTTTAATGTAGCAACAACAAAGAACGCCAGAATGGCATCCAAATCACAATTAACTAAAAAAAAAATATATCTATCCAACAACAAAACTTTTATATATATATATATTTTATATTAATAATATTAATGACTAGTTTTAATATATAACTAACATAATTGAAATTAACTAATGTTACTTTCGTACATAATAGAGGTCAAATAATTCCGCCTATAAATAAAAAAATATAATGACTCATAATCGAATATAGAAGAAAAGCCAGCTTGTAAAGCTTCTATGCAATAGCAACAGAACTCTCTCTCTCTCTCTCTCTCTCTCTCAAGCCATTGTGCAACTAGCACTATATCTAACTCACGCAGTTCCCGAGAACCGCACACTTCATTTTGTGTTGTTTTTTTGTTTTATATATATAATAATTTTTTTTAGTTTTTAAATTCCGGCTAGTGCGGCCGGGACTTAATCGGAGACTGAAAATTCGTCGGAATGTGGAAGCCACGCGCCGTTGATCACGCTCTTTCTCTGCTCCTCTTTTGCTCATTGTTTGCTCTGGCTTCTGCTCAGGGATCTAAAACAAACGCATGGAAGACACTCACCGGTGAGTCTCTCTCTTTCACCACTTTTTTTTTTTTAATTTAAGAAATTAAGCTGAAGACGCACGTGTTCTTGGTGCTGTTTAGAGGGAGTTAGCTTAGCTTAGCTTACTCGAAAATCGAAATGTTAATTTGCAGTATCATTTTTGAGCTTTGTTGAGAAGGTGTTACTGTGTTTGTTCGGTTACCAAAACGAGGATCTGTTCAATTCATGAATACGAATTTCCTTTTTTTTTTAATTATTTCTTAATTTATTTTTACTTTTTCATTTTGGTGCGGGGAAAACGGATATTTAACAATTGAAGCTGAGATTTTGTAGCGCTTGGTGGTGCTTACAAAATAGTTGTTGGATGTCATAAAGGTGCAAATAAGGTAGATTTCTTTTTTTGGGTAAGAAAAGATGCTTATGCAGAAAGATGTATTGAAAAGTTATAAAATGTTACAAAATTATAGTAAAAAAAATTATAACTATAACTGTTACAATTTAGTGTGTTAATACTGAATTTTTTGAGTCACTGAATTTGATGTATATGTATATAATACGAATACGCTATCAATTTTGGAAGAGAAAGTCTAGAGAACCAGCATTTTATTAGAATTTGGCCAACACTTAACCATCAAAAGAAAAGTGAGTAATCTCACACTATTGGATGTAATATTACATTATTAAAAACTCTATTGATAGCTACAAATCACAAAATCTGCTAACTTCCTAGCACTCGTCATTTTGGAATATGTGTGCATCGTAGGTTTGATGCTTTCTTGAGTTGAGTACGGAAGTGATGGTTCGGGAAAGAAGTTGGGGTAATTGAAAATGGATCAATTTACTTTACTTTGCATGGGATTAATCAAAACTTATGAAGTTTGTATCATGTTTTCTATCAGATTAATTTTCTGGGACACATTTTGCAAAATTTACAATTCAGGATTTTCAACCCAGATTGGCCTATATATAAATTAATAACAGAAAAATTATGAGTAACCAAATTAAGAGAGAAAAAAAAGGCTTTGTACATATATGGCCATATGATCTGTCATTACGTGCGACTATCTTCATTATAGAAAAAAAAAGGCTTTGTACATATATATCGTTCAAAACTACATCGTTCAAAACTACGATTTTTATCAGCTGTAGCAAACAAAAAAACTTCATAGAATATAGAATATAAAAGTAAAAGAAAAAAATGAAGAGATAGAGATATGCTAGATACTTTTTTCTATGGATAAAAGATCCAATTTAGTAAGCAATGGAGAGAACTTCACAAATTGAGAAGTGATAGGTAGATATGGTGGGTGGGATCTGGCAGCTCTGCCCACCAGCATAGTAGAAATTTCAATTCTGTAGTTTGTTTCTTGCAACTTACTTGTACTGTTATTTTGCAGGAAGTCCACCAGTGGTCATAGCACGTGGTGGTTTTTCGGGAGTGTTTCCTGATTCCAGCTATGCAGCCTATAGTCTGGTAGGAGAGACATCAGGGAATAATTACATTGCATGGTGTGATGTTCAACTAACAAAAGATTCATTTGGGATTTGCATTCCGGATATCAAGCTTGATAATGCTACAAACATTGCTCAAGCTTTTCAAAACAAAAGTCAAACCTACCTAGTTAACGGTGCACCAGTCCGTGGATACTTTTCTGTGGATTACAATCTCAAGGATCTTGCCAATGTTATTTGTAAGTAACTTTAAATATTAATTCGATTCTTAATAATTGATATACTAATTTGAAGTCATACCCTTTTATTTAGTTACTGATGTTAAGATCTAGTAGATCAAGCAGGGAAGATGCTAATTGACTGATGATGTGAGGTTGCAATATATAGTGGTCTTTAATCGATATAAGCATGTAACTCTGGGAAATTTTTACGAGATTTCAATTTATGATATTTTTGAAAATTGCCATAGCCAACACTTCAGATTATGGTGGAACGAAGTGAAGAAGAACAAACCTAGGAAGATTTGGGATTATTGGACTTCAGGACCTTGAAGATAGTGCTGAAAACATTCAGAAACTAGGCTATTGTATCTCCACTTTCAAACTCTTTTAGCCTTTAGTTATCCTAGAGTACACCATGTAGAGGGAGGAACAATTCTAGACTTTACCTATGAGATAGAAAACTTATTGCCTTATTAGTTTAGTAACTTGCTATTAAATCCAAATGAAACACCTCATAAGCTAAACCTATAGTGTACTTGGTAATCATATTATCAAATTATTGAAAAACTGACCTATGCAAAGTGGAACAAACTGTAACAAGACATGTCTCCTAGTTATAGCTGGTACATGACCATTAATGTCTTCTATGAAAAAAAGGCTAGAAGGGGATATTGTTTCTTGGTGATTGAAATTTTCTAGACGCTTAGGCTTATGTGTAAAGTTATATCTCCTCATTATACTTTAGGTATGGGAGTATGGGACATGGGTCAAGGATATGTAGCAATAGCAGATTTTTGGACAAGCTTGAGCTGAAATGAGTTGTACAGTAATTATTAATAAATTGGTATTTTTGACTTTGTTCTCCAAAACAATTACTAAAGATTCAGGCAGTGATCATTAATTGAATTGTGTCACTTAGATGCTGTGTTGTGTTGCGCCAGCATAATTAAATCAGTTTTCCTGATCAGCTGTTGTTGAACTTCTTGCTCTCTTCGCTTGCTTTATGGAGTGTTGACTATTCATATAATATTTAAAGATAGATAGATGTATATATATTGCTGACAATTGTTTTGGTTTCTGGACAGTGGTTCAAGGAGTTTACTCCAGAAGTAACGACTTTGATGGTAATCTGTTTTCTATTTTAACTGTCGACGAGTTAGTTAAAGAAACAAAGCCACCGGCCCTGTGGTTGAATATTCAGGTAAATTGAGGCATAGTACACTTTTGTCATTCCGTCTGGGTGTTAGTCCTGAAACTAAGTTTTGTATAATTGACATTTTGCAGCATGATGCATTCTATACACAGCACAATTTGAGCATGAGAAACTTTGTACTTACTGTTTCTAAAAGAGTTGTTGTCAGTTATATCTCATCACCTGAAGCTGGTTTCCTGAGAGGTATAGTTTCGCGCTTTAATGCAAAGACTACAAAACTGGTCTTCAGGTTTATGGATAAAGATGTTGTAGATCCATCGACCAATCAGACTTATGGTTCTTACTTAAAGAATCTAACATTTATCAAGACATTTGCTTCGGGAATTCTTGTTCCCAAGGATTACATATGGCCTGTAGACGGAAACCTTTATCTACAACCTCATACCTCTTTGGTTGCTGATGCACATAAAGCGGGGCTGGAAGTGTTTGCATCGAATTTTGTGAATGATGTTCCGTCTGCCTTTAATTACAGTTATGATCCTCTAGCAGAGTACCTCCAATTCATTGACAACGGAGACTTCTCTGTTGATGGTGTGTTGTCTGACTTCCCCATAACACCAGCTGAAGCTGTAGGTGAGTTGTGTCTTCATCATTTTTGATTCGTGCTGCCTTGCATACATATAATGCCTTTCAACTGATCAACTCTTGTTCACCTAATATTTTTTCCACTGAGATGTTGCATATGTTCAAATATTTTTGGCTGAATGAGTTGTCATCTGATTGACTATTTGATAGATGAGTGGTGCCTGTGAATTTGACTTATCTATAAATCACCCTTCAGCTTTGGAAAATTCTGGCTAAGTTCTATCATTTTTTCTTGGACACTGTAGCAATTGATATTTCATTTCATGCATTTTTAATTTATCATATTTTTTATTGTCTGAATGTCCGTGCATCCATTAAGCCTAGGACCTAGGATTTATAATGTGATCACCATGCCTCATAATATTGATTCCTCTATAAGGTGGTTTACCTTAAGTGTAAAATAATTGGTAGGGATATATGTTATTGATCTATATACATTGGCAGATTCCAAGATGATCCAACTGAGATTTATATCATATTATCATGTGCAATTCAAAGAAATAACACCAGTAGAATTTTTATTAACTTTCTTCTTCCTCAACCTTTGCCTCAACAGTCTATTTAGACAACACTCCTTTAGGCAGGTTCAACTGCATACTTTAAGCAAACATTGCAAAATCATCATTATGTTCATTTTCCATGCCGCATTAACAAAAATAAAGAGGAAAAGAAATCTTTATGTTTTGCTCGAGGTCTTGCATGTTCATCACTTCCCCATGTTGAAATTCTGTCTCGTTGTTTTACTACATTTCTGCGCGTTCCAAAGATTTGTATATAATTGATTTAAGTTGTATGTGGATTCCGCACTTAAGCACTTCTCACTCGACCTCTATTTGAGTATGTACTGAATTATCTTCTTTTGTGAGCAGGCTGCTTTGCTCTCCTAGGCGCCAATGCTAAAAAGACAAGTACATTTCTATCTTATGCTTCATCAACATGTATTCTTATATTTTTCATTAACCTTTTTTCTTGCTGTTCCATCATTGACGATTTACTTCTCCTATTTTGCCCATTCTTCAGTTAACACCACAGTCATTTCAAAATGTGGAGCAAGCGGAGATTTTCCCGGTTGCACCAACAAGGCATATGAAAAGGCTATATCGGATGGGGCAGATGTCATTGACTGTCCTGTTCAAATGTCAAAGGATGGAACACCGTTTTGCTTAAGCTCTGCAGATCTTATAGAGAGCACAACAGTTGCTCAAACACGGTTCGCTAGTCTTGCCAAGTCTATCCCAGAGATCAAATCTGGCACTGGCATATTTACCTTTAGCTTGACATGGAAAGATATACAAACCTTGACCCGTAAGTCAAATAGTCAGATATGCTTTATTCAATTTAGTGAGGATTCATATAGAAAGAGGTATATATAAACTCAAAACAAACATATCATACTTTAAGAAGAAAAAAAAACGACTTAAATATTCTGTAATGTTACAGCTATGGGGCCATATCGAATCTTGCTGCAAGCCTGTTATTCATCTTGAGTTCTTTTTATAGCTTCTAAAAAGACTCTCCTTATTTGTTTTTATTATCCGTTGCCTGCTGTGGATATATTTAATTTTTGTGGACAAGTATATGATATCAGTGTTTTACTTTCTTTTATTTTTCTTGCAGCCTCAATATCAAGCCCTTATTCTAAATTCAAATTATTCCGCAACCCAAAATATGACAAGAGCAATATCAACTTTTTAAGTCTGTCAGATTTCTTGGACTTGGCCAGAAACAAGACTTCCCTATCGAGTGTTGTGATCATCATTGAGGTACGTTATGCTCATGCCTGCAATTTCTGTTTACAGCTCATTCCATTACCTGTTCATATCTGCTAAATTATTTCCACATTGTGATGGATCTTATGATTAATGAGTGACCTCAGTATCATCCTTGTACACACCAAAGTGTACTGAGAAGAGAGTAAAAAATTGTTGCTAATATTTTGAAACTACTTCCAAATGTGTAATAAAAGAGCAGCCTGGTGCACAAGTATCCCACGTAACGCAGGGTCAGGGGATGTACGTAGTTTAACCTGATAATTATATCAATGGCTGTTTCCACAGCTTGAACCCATGACCTTGAGATCACATGGAGACAATTCAACCATTGCTCCAAGACTCCCTTTCTTCCAAATGTCTAATGAATTGGATAAAAATGAGTTCAAAATTATAGAAGTAGATCTGACTAGCATCAAATGCAACCACAGATGTTTTTTTTCCCTCGTTGCTATAGGCATGCACTGTAGAAAAACATCATTAAATGAGATCAAATAAATATCAAACACTAAAAGGTAACCATTGTTTTATTTACAGTTCTACTTATTATGGCAAAAATGAGGGGCAACATCTCAAGTACGTGAATGATGTTGCAATTGGTAATTTTGTAAACGCAAATGTCAATGTAAATGCGGTCTTTACTATGTTCTGTAATTACATAACATATGACCAAATATTGGATTCTTACATGAATGGATCACAAATGAAGTGCCTGGATGATGTGTGTTTATGTAAGCCTTTTCAAGATTCCTTGATGAGAAATAATGTTAGTCAAAGTAGCTTTTCTCCCATGGTGTGTGTGTTTAGTAGATGGTTTCTCCAAACATATATAAGTTGCTAAATATTTTATGCAGGATTTCCATTCTAAGAAGTTACATGTGGTTAAGGGTGCTTTTCTTTACCTGCAAACGGCAACTTTTGGGGTTAATAGGAGAACAGTTTACAGTTACTCACTCTTCAATTAAGGTGTCTAGTTAAGAGAATATATTATGAAAGGGATAAAGGAAGGGAAGAATAGTTCACATCCATAAATCTCAAGCATCACTTCTAAGATATTCACAAGAATATATGATTCAGTTATTTTGCAAATAGCTTTTTGACTCTTAAATGGCAAAGGTAGACAGATTTAAATAGGATAAGGTCTTGGAGATTGGATTGGTTTATTCATGCCACAGTAAGAGAAGGGAAAATACAAAATTGTCACATTCATGTTCAAATAATATCTCAAGTGAATTATTAGAGAAATGCTTTCTGTGTTATCATTGTTGTTCCTCAATTGGTAATGGTGCTAAAATTTGGATAATTAAAAGCATTGCTGATTGAATCTTTAAGAGATGCCATTTCAATTATATTAATAGTCATAGTTTTCCGTTTTAGTATCAGTACATCAATAGAGAAAGTGAGAAACTGAGAGATGAGAATTTTTACCTATTAATTTAATAATCAATTTTACATATTGCACTGTATTGCTTTAAAAATGTGAAGATGTGAGGGAATAAGAACAGGAAAAGATGAAAATTGTCTTGCATTACTTTGTTCAATTAGCATCCAAGTAGAAACTTAAAGTCTGCTAACATTATGCTGTTCTCTACTTTTGTCAGAATGCTGCCTATCTTGCAGAGAAAGAAGATTTGAGTGTGACTGATGCTGTCATGAACACTTTGAGCAAAGCTGGTTATGATAAAACTGGGCCCCCAAGGGTTATGATTCAGTCCACCAATAGTTCTGTACTAATGAAATTTAAAGGGAAAACAAATTATGAACGTGTCTACGAAATCGATGAGCTAGTTGGTGATGCTGTTGTTTCAGCAGTAAACGACATCAAAAGCTTTGCAAATTCTGTAGTTCTCCAGAAGAAATCTGTGTATCCTACCAATTCTGATCTCTTCCTTACTGTCTCTACGAAGATTGTAACAACTCTCCATCATGCCAATCTCTCCGTCTATGCACAAACATTTAGCAATGAGTTCGTATCTCAGGCATGGGATTTCTTCTCGGATCCAACTGTGGAAATCAATACATTTGTTCAGGAAGGATTAGTTGATGGAGTCATCACAGATTTCCCAAAAACAGCTAACAGATACAGAAGTAAGTTCATATAAAACATGTTTCTTATTCTTGGAACTAGCGGATCCAATGTTCCATGTTATATATTGGTCCAGTTTCATAGGTGTAAAATTCAGCTCTGCAAATCTCATATTTGATATACTGATATGATTTATTCTTCTTCCTATTGCAGGAAACAAATGCTTGACTATGGGTGACAACATGCCTGTTTACATGCTACCTGTTCAAATAGGTGGTCTTCTACAAGCTGTTCCCAAAGGTTACTTGCCACCGGCTTCAGCTCCACTCCCTCCTCTGAAAGAATCTGAAGTGAAAGAACCACCTTTGCCTTCTGCTTCCCCATCACCAACACCATCTGGATCTTCTGCTGGAAACAATTCAGCAGCTCAGTCACCGAAAAATGCGCAGGGTAAGGTCACCATCTCCTTCCTTTTGTCCCCTTTGGCTGTGCTTGTAGCTTGTCTTCTGCTTTGAGGTTTGAGCAACTTCCCACGAAAAATCAAACAAAACAAAAATTGAGGGGAAAAAAAGGGAAGAAAAGAAGAAGAAAGAGTTGATTGTGCTTGTTATTATAGCCCCTAGTTTTTGCCCATCTCTTTCTGGATTAAGTAGCATGAAGCTGTTTTGACTTCAGAATTCAGACCCCATATGAGTAATCCAGAATTATTTTTCTAGTAGTAAATTCTTTCCCTTAACTGTTGTAGCACTAGTTATGTCCATTCCCAGTTCCTCAATCTATTCTTCCTGGTTTAATTCTATGGACCATCATGAGGGGTACATATCTTTTTAGGCGAGCCTTTTGTATCTTCTGCTGTAAGTTGTAACCATTATTATATATTTATGGATTGTGTTTGTCGTCAGATAAACAAGCATGGCATCATGTCCAAATTGTGTTTTCTGGAAATTATTATTAGCTTCCTAGCTGTTAAAATATTAGATGATTTTCTACTCTCTTTTTGATCCCCCGCTATTTACATTAGCAAATACTTCTGTAGTAGAAAACCATATAATCATGGTAACACTTCATATGGTGGGGAGAATGATGGTTTTCATCATGTCTTCTAACATAATTGTTGATCCTCGGGTATGTTTTTAATTCAATGAGTATTCTAATCAAGGACATTGCAATGATGTATTGGTACATCATGCGTCAAGAGAACCTAATATTATAGATTGTAGCATAATATTATATCAGGTTAAGTACGATTTTTGTCCCTAACGTAGAGGCTAAAAATTTATTTTGTCTCCGCCTTCTTTTTTTCGCTACAAAATGGTCTGAAGGTTCCAATTTATTTTAAAATCGTTCGAGACCCCTTAGTTCTTTAGTGTCCATTGCACCTTTTTTAACAAATATAATATTAAGGGTAAAGTATACTTTTTGTCCCTTAAATTTGACAAAAGTTTTAAAAATAACTCTAAGTTTTATTTTGTTTCAATTTTGTCCAAAAGTTTTCGATTTGCATCAAATATACCCATGATGGCTAATTTTTCAAAAAAATTTAAGACCAATTCAACAACAATTTTATAAGAACAACTTTCAACACAAGCAAATCAAGCATAATTTTCATGCATTATAGTTAGGTTGATCTTAAACTTTTTGAAAATTTAGCCATTGAGGGTATATTTGATGCAAATCGAAAATTTTTGGAATAAAATTGAAACAAAATAAAACTTAGGGGTATTTTTGAAACTTTTACCAAACTTCAAGGACAAAAAGTATATTTTATCCTAATATTAATAAAACAATAAATAGATAAATAATGAAACTAAATAAGGGTGTAGTGTGTGGAGTGGACAACACAAGCGTCTTCTTCGAAAGCTCAACGGAGAGCAGTAGCGCTAGGGGTTCAACAAACAGCGTCCATGGCTTCCTAGAGTTCAAGAGCTGCACGATTTCGTTCACATGCGAAGGAGTTGCTATGCGAACATGGCGAGAGGCCAATTTTGCGACCTTCATCCACGAAAGATGACCCGGGACGAAGATTTTGGGGCTGCGTATACCATGAGGTATGCTGTTGTTCCTTATTTTCGATTCTGGGTTTGTGAATTTGGAGGTTTTTCATCTATCTTTTTGGCTTTTATCAGGTTTAGGATGGTTGTATTTTTTCTGTTGGACAAATCCAGAACCTGGAGGAGCTCAGCAGGAGATTGAAATTGCAAGAACCAAGAGGAAGATTACAAACTTAAAATCAAGATCAAAGGATGTTGAACGGAAGCTTAAGATTGTTGCTACATTAGGGATTGTTGGCTGGATTGAGTTTTTGTTCTTATTGCTGCAGAATCTGTATAAGTTAAAGCAACCATATGGAATGCACCTAAATTATAGATGATTTAGCTAGGAAATTTTAGGAGATTTGTTGTGTTGTAGGGTTAAAGTTTGAGGATAATTTGTGATGTTACAATAGTTTAATGGTGTATCATGTGTGAACCTGTTTGAATTAATGAATGAAAATGATGTTTAATGGAGTATCTGATATGAACCTGGTTAATGGTGTATCAGGTGTGATGTTTTAATTGGCAATCTTAATAAAGAAGTGCAGTAAAGTACAATATGCATGAATGATATTTATGAATCCAGTAATAACCTAATGGCTTGTTTCAACTTTCAATTGAAGAGAAGTTAAAACAAACACAAATCAGATGTTGGTTTCCATAAGTCTAAGAGGATAACATAGATTACACTGGATGTCATGCCACTGAAACAAAAAATAGTACTCAACAAAGTGTGCTGAAACACCTAATACCAAAATACAGACATTAAAATAGTGTTTATAAAGCATTATTCTAAAACTAAATATTGTTTCTATATCAGTAAGACATTGATAACAAAAGAGCATAACAAGCAATATCTAAAGAGTCTCTCATTGACTTGGAGGTAATTTGGCCATCAACTTCAGCTTCTGTAGAGGAACATGTGGTGCACTACTTTGGATGACAGAAAAATACCTCTTCCTCTCAGATGGCTGGCTCAGTGATTGTTTCTTGTTAAAGGAGGTTGCTGCTGCTGCACCCTTGTTCTTGGCCAATGATTGGGTTGAAGGTGCTTTCGGAATGGACTGGACTTGGGTGTTGGGCTGAGTAGATACATTCTTGGGCTGAGGTATTGGTTTCTTGGGCTTAGCTACTGGTTTCTTGGCTGAGTTGTTGGAAGGTTGGGTAGTGATGCTGAAGTCTTTCTCTTTCTCCCTGTTCGAACTATTTGACCAGGGGTCAGCTTGGATGTATCCTTCTTCCCTCTTTTTGTGGCTCCCCCTTCTTGTTGTGTTGAGGTTTGGGCCTATTAAGAAAATGGCAATTATACAGAGAGTTAGATACATAACCAAGTAGTGAAATAAATAGAAAGCATAATATGAAGTAAACCCTAGAACATAATGTTACATACCCTCTTTTTAGGCTTTGTACAACCCTCTTCTTGCGTCCCACTGCACCACAGTTGGAGCATCTTTGAATTTGACCCCTCTGTGATAGGTGATTCTGGCTTCTATTCTCCTTATCTGTAGGCCCTCGCTTCCTCTTATTCACAGGTCTGTGGCTTGGCCTCTTATAGGGAGGTGGCATGATATCATCATACTGAGTTCTTTCCCATAGATCCGGTCCATTAACAGGGTGTATCACCTCCTGGTAGCACTTCAGGTAAGCATCCTTCTTATAGCAATCATCCACATAGGACTCCAAATCAAGTCCTTTAAAGCTGATGCAGCTGATGGCATGAGAACATGGAATGCCACTCATTTGCCACTTCCTGCAAGAACACTCAGCAGCAGCTAGATCCACAACAAATTTATCCAATCCGCACATAACCTCATATTTACTAACAGATGACCAGTATGGCCTCCAGTCTCTAGCTAAGCTTGCCCGTTTCTCCAATTTCTTCCTAATTAGTGGCATAATGTTTCCTTGGTAAGTGTGAATCCTATCTCTATTGGCAGCCCATCTAATCATCAGATACACCCTAATATCTTCTAACATGGTAATAATAGGTTTTTCTCTTTCCTCTACTATGACAGCATTGAAACTTTCACTCATATTATTAACAAGGGTGTCATATTTTGAATGAGAAGTAAACATGGAGTGGAACCAAAACCTAGGTGGAATGCCGTTCAGATGTCGAAATGCCCCCTCATTGACAACTCGCAGACATTTCATTTCCTTCTCCCAATCCTTCCAATGACTTGCCTTAGCACACCTCCACATTCTGTTCTTCAACTCCAAACCCAGAAATTTCTTCCTGAAATTGTTATAGAGATGCCTGATGCAGAATTTGTTGTCCACCCCTGGTATGATCTCTTCAAACGCCGGCAATAAACCTATGACTAGAAGGTGAGCATGAATTTGATTAGCACATAAATCATTAGTTCATTTAGGCTTATCTATATTTGTTTAAGCACAAGCTAAGTGTAAAATGTAACATTACCTTCTGCTGATCAGACATAAATGTGCATTTTCCAATCTTCTCTGGACCCAAATCCTTGGCAAGATGACGCAGAAACCAGACCCAAGAGTCCTTTGTCTCGGCTTCAACAACTGCATAAACAATTGGAAGAATCTGCTCATTCAGGTCTCTTCCAATTGCAGTCAATAGTTGTCCTCCTTGAGGAGTTTTTAAGAAGCACCCGTCTAATCTAATAAACGGTTTGCAGTGTTGGAAGCTTTTCTTGCATGCATCAAAGCAGACATACAATCTTTGGAAGACACAGTAATTCATTAAATTTGGATTTTGTCTCTCCTGAGCAAAATCTAGGGATCGAATCACTTTCAGGTACACTGATGATCTTGGATTTGTTCTTAGTAGCTCACCACAGTAATCGTTAATCCTTTTGTATTGCTCCCTAAATGCACCCTGGATTTGGCTCAATGCCTCTTGCTTGGTCTTCGCTGCCATTGCCCTAGTCACGGTCAGATTTCACTTTTTGTGTGTCTTTGCCACGAGATCTTTTACCTTGATTCTTGGATTGGATTCCACTTTCTTCTTAAACTAGTTGCCTAGCCATTTGTGTAAAATCCGAGAAATTAGTAAATGATTAGGTAATAAATTAATTATTAATCAAGATAATTAGAAATATGATTTTTATGATTTAATTTGATAGAGAAATTAAAATAAGAAGTTCGACACTAATTTCAAAAAATTTGGCCCCAGATTGAGTCAAACGGGCCGAACCGGACAAACCGAGCCCGTATTGGGCCCAAGGCCCAAACCCAGTTACTCCACCTTATATAAAACCATGCTTTCAGCCACTCCTCCCTTCAAGAACAGGGGATCACGCTGAAATGGGGGTATGAGGGAGCAAATAAGAACCCTAAAACCCTTGCTTTGATTTCAATTTGCCATAACTTTCAATCCGAAGCGCCGATTACCGCACCGTTTGCGGTCATACGTCTGCAGTGATGAGCTCTACAAAGTCTAGTACCTTTTAAGGTGAGAAAATCATATTCCCAGCTCTTATTCTCTCTTCTTCAATTTGAAAATGTTGAGATTTTGGGGTATTGAAATTTTGGTTAATTTGATGTTTTAGGATCAAATTGACTTGAGAAATTGGTAGGTTTTGGCTTAATTGAAGCACATATATGGTAAGGATTACTAACCCTAGTTAATTCCTTAAATTTGTGTATTGGGTATTGAGTTTGGGTATGTATGTGTGATATATGTAAATTTAGGTGTATATATGTATATGTTGCAGCTTGAATTGTGAGATTTGGAACTCGGTGGAGTTTGGGTGACGTGTGTTGGTGATTTTGGACCTTCTGGGACTGTGTTTGGTGCTTTGGTGATGTCTCGGGTTATTCGGAAAATTGGTCAAGGTATGATTTAGGTTTCTCATATTTAATATATAATGTTCTGTGAAAACTTAGATTAGGTGACCGTAGGATAGGTGTGAATACATGAGTATGATATTTGCCTAGCTCCTTTAATGATAATTGTTTATATGGATTAAGTATTTGTTGGTGATTATTGTACATAATAAGAGTAGGATGATAAATGATGGGTTAATGATGTTTGATATGTTGAAAATGATGGATATGTATAGATAAATGATTAAGGATGAATTATTGTTATAATTGTAAAGTTCATGCTTGAGAATTATGTAGAAATGAGGTATAGTTGATTATGGTAAGTTGTGGAGGCAATATGTCTGTGATATGGTAAGTGGTTTGTAACCTTAAAACATTGATTAAATTTGATTTTTGTAAAAAATAGAGGTTTAAGAGGTTTGGTGAAGTAAACTTGGAAAATGACGAATTAAGAATGAAAAGTGCAAAGATGTGACTAAATTAGAATTTAGGGGTGAATGTTGAGACTGGCAATGACTGGTATGGTCGGAATGGTCGAGAGGGCAAGATTTGGGTGCAATCCTGGTTGCTTGTTAAATTGAAAATGTATTCGGATGGCAAGTTGAGGATAGAAGTTCCCTCTCTTGTCGTAATGAGGGTGTGGAAAAAGTGGAAAGAAACTCTCTTTTGTATTGTTTTCTCCCACATTCTTCTCTGGTTGCAAGGTGGAAAGGCACACTCCTTCGATGTGGAAAGGCACTCTCCTTCGTTTATGATCCTATTGGAGATGCGCAACCAAGAGACAAATATTTGAGTTAGCTACCAGATGTGTCAGATTCTGGCGATATAACCGACACGAGAGCTCACGGCCAGTAGGACAGGCATGCATCATGTTGCATTTGTTTGCTTTGTTTGGGTGTGCATACTTGTTTTAGCTTGCCTATCTGATAAATTCTGTATAATTGGTAATTGTGATACTTGCTGCAACTGTTCTTTAAATATGTTTGCCTTGTATTTCTTTGTGTTTGTAATTGTCTTTCTGTTTTTGGTACTTTGGTGGTGGACTGATAATAATGATGAATTGTTTTTATTTGGGCTAGAGGCCGAATTGAGTTTATTTGGGCCAGAGACCGGGTTGAGTTTATTTGGGCCAGAGGTCGAGCTGGTTTGATTTGGGCCTTAGGCCGTGACTGGTTGCACCAGTGGTAAGGGTTGGTTAACAATGATCTATTAGAAAGCGGTAAAATGCCTTAGAATGTTATGTTAGGTGAAAGTCGAAGCAAGGGTTATAGTTATATTATGACTTGGATACCTTAGAGCATTATAACCAAATTTATGGTTTAGTTATTTCCTTTAAGATTATATCATATCTGAGTGTCGGGGTTCTAGGATTGCCTTCGACTTTCCCGAGACCTTATTTATTATATATGTGGGCACCTTAACCATATTAAAAACTCCCAGTTCTCATCCCATACAATATTTGTGGTTTTTTAGATGCAGGTTGAAAAGCATCACTTTGTATTCTGGAAACGCTGATGAAGCAAAGAATTATTGGGATTCAGGGTCGTATCTTTGTTTATATTTATGTATGTATTAGGATCTCTACCTTGTATTTTATGTTTGTCCCTCTTAGAGATTGACTCGGAGAAACAGGTTGTCATTTTTCAACTTTGGGTCATTTTGGGATCCTCTTATATATATATATACATATCTCTTACGTTCCTTTGTACGCAAGTTTTCATTTACGTGAGTGTTACGACTTTTGTTTTAAACTTTCCTTTAAAGGCTCCTAGTTATAAACCTTTTTCACTATATTATATATATAATTTTACTCTTAGAAGTCGTAATACCTCACCACCTCTGTCTTATGACTTAAGCATAAGATTTTGTGTTGTAGGGTGTTACAATTTGGAATGTATTATTCCAACCCTGTGTGTCTGCATGCCCTATGTTGCAAATTCATGCTTCTTAGCTGCTATGTTGATTCCTTTCCAACCCAGTGTGCATATAGCCAAAAGGGGCAGTCTTTTTGACAAACAGCTCGAACCCTTACCAAGTCACACTTCTTAAACTTAATAGTCCTAGCTGTCTGAACTGCATACGCTGCCACGGTGTCCTTAAATTGTTTCCTAGATTCATAAAGTGTTTCCACCTTCCATTTGTAGTTTCTCATGTCTTTTTCAAATTTATGGACTGGAAACCTCAGCCCCTCACAATCAGCATCCTCCTCTGCATCATCAGCCACCAAGTCATGTCCTCCAATCATGTGATCGTTCTCCAAGTCATCACTGTTTGCTGCTTCCTCATCCTCCAAATCACTTGTCACAACCCTCTTACCCTTGTCCACAATAGAGTCCTTTGGCACATAATTTTCTTCACCAAATCCACTATTATAGTCATACTTCTCCTCACTGTCAGTGAAGTGGATGTCTTTGGCACTATCTCCCTCGTCATTAGATGGCAAGTATGTTGGGTCATCACTGTCTTCACCACTACTTTCATGGTCACCGCCTCCAATATGTCCTTCCTGGCCTAACTCCTCTCCAACACCCTTATTTTGACATTTAGTTTCTACCGCATTGCCAACAACATCAATCTTCTCTTGGTCTCCTTCAAATACTACTATCTAAAGACCACCATTAGGTTCTTCACTTTCGACGCTCCCAGTATCTCCCCCTACGTTAATCAGCATCCCTAACCTCATGCACCACAAACAAGTCAACGAAGCCCCTCAACTCGGCTATGTTACACATCTCAATTGCATATGAGTCACCTTTCAACAACTTCAAGTTACTCTCAGAATCATCCGCATTTGGATCTTTGTACCATAACGCTGTGATGGTGGACTTCAAGTATCCAAACTGCCTTAGCTTCTCGTATGCCTCAAACATAGACCACCGATTGCCGTCAATGTCTTCGATGACTATTGCTTGACTCTTCAAATACTTCAAGACACCGTTCTCATATCCGAATGCACCCCCATGATGCACTCTCATGTTAAAGAGCACCATCTTCTACTCAAACAACCCTATTATTCAACACAATACGTTACTAAACCAAATAACAAGGAAAACAAAAACAATCAGTACAAACCCTAGCCTTGTACAGAGGTTCACGCAGCCTAGATTAAACCCTACACCAGTTAGATGCATAAATGAAGGCAACATTGCATGGATAAAAAGCTTACTTCAAAAAGGGCTATCTGCAGCAACGAAGGCAAGTGACCAATGCAAGAAGGTCTTCAACAACCTCGCTCGAACTACCAACAATGGATGGCCTTCAACCACTAGCCTAGATCGTTCTTATAGGAACGCTTTCGTAGGGTTTGACATAAACGTTTTAGAGACCGATTGTTTTCTCAAAGACTGACTTATTTGAGGAAGGCGAAATGATTTCGCGGGAATGACATGAAGGGAAAGAAACCATCAAAGGCAAACTTGTCTTTAATTTTTTTTTTGCGCAAAGAACGATTTTAAAACAAACTGAAACCTTTAAAACCATTTTGTAGTGAAAAAATGCCAAAAACAAAATAAATTTTCGGCCTCTATGTTAAGGACCAAAATCATACTTAACCGATAATTTTATTAGATTTATACTATTAGATTTCTTTTTTCCTTTTTTTATATATATAAAAAGATATACTCTTAGATGAGCCCTAGCTATTAGATTATTTTAATACATCATATATCAAGTTTAACATAGTTCATGTAAGATATTTTTGCTAATCAATCTCTCATAAGCTGTAGCAAAAACTAATACAAATATTACACACATCATAGATCATATAGAGAGGTTATTACAAATTTACCGTTTTGATCAATCTTTCACCATTGGTGTATGCAAAATTGCAAGCATAATCATATATTCATACCTTCTTTCGATTGAGGTCTGTCTATCTAGTCAAGAAAGCAAAATTTTCCATGGTTACTACTTACTAGCATTCAAAATACCTCATAGTGATGATAACAACGGTTATTAGCATTCAATATCTTAATTCTTAAGTATTACCATACATTATAACAATAAATGCAATAGATATAATTAATTTGGTCTTTGGATTTTCAATCTTTAATTAATTTGGTTTTTGAGTTTTATAATCATAAAGTTAATTTCTCACACAAATTCTATCTCGAATTCTCGATACAATTTCTTATCCAAATTAATTATTATATCAATGGAATATCCAATCTGTATAGAAGATATGTTCAGTACTTATACATTCTGTGAAAATTAATAAGACTAATTTTAAAAAATAAATAAATAATAACTAAATAAAATAAAAAGTAATAAACAATTTTATTTTAGAATTATAGAATTTTAATGGTTGAAAAAAAGAAGAATTATATATCTTTAATTGACGGATGTTTTATATTGAAGAGACTCATCTATAAATTGAGTTTTTTCTTAATTCATTTCAATCAATTCATCCAACAAGAATAATAGCAACATAGAGTTACATAGATAGATTTTTCTTTGAGATGTTTTCTCTTATATTTAGAGAGAGGTGTATTCTCCTTTTGTCAAGAAAGATTTGTTATGTCATTTGTCTGGTACCTAACAGTGGTAGCAGAGACAAAGGTTGCTTATTAATAATTTTTTCTTCCGTTGCGAGTTACCACGTATAAAAAAATGATAGTAAAGTATGAGATTCTGAAATTTCATGAGAGTAATTTTTTTTTGTGAAAATTAAAAATAAAAACAATTACGAAGAAAGACAATTGCATGGCAGCAATTGAAGGTAGGTCCACTGGGATTATAGATGAAAAATAGAAAGAAATGGATGACAATGAAATTGCAAACTTACACTTAATACTAGATGCTTCAATCTTGTCAAGTGTAGCAAAAAATATGACAGCTAAAGAAATCTGGGATGCACTCACCAAATTATATGAAGTCAAGTCACTTCACAATAAGATATTCTTGAAGAGAAGACTTTATACTCTTCAAATAAGTGAATCTACATCGACAACCAATCACATCAACAATCTAAATATGCTATTTTTTCAACTCTCATCATTAGATTACAACATAGCAGAAAACGAACGTGCAGATCTTTTACTTCAAAGTCTACCAGATTCATATGATCAACTCATCATTAACTTAATCAATAATGTTTTGACAAATTATCTTTCCTTTGATGCGATTCTTGAAGAAGAATCTAGGCGCAAGAATAAGGAAGATAGGTTAGAGAGCTCAAAGCAAACAAAGGCGTTGTTGATGATGAGAGGGAGATCAATGGAGCGTAGTTCCAGTGGGAGCCAAAGTAGACCAAAGTCACAAGGAAAGAAGCAATTTAAATGTTATAATTGTGGCAAGAGCAGAAACTTTAAAAAAGATTGTCGGAATAAAAAGAGCATAGAGAAGGTTCCACAAAGATCAAGTTCTCAAGGATGTGTTATGAGTACCTATGATGATGGAGAAATCTTATATGCCGAAGCAACAATTGGTTTTAAAGACAGCAAACAGCTCACTGATGTCTGGATTATTGATTCAGGAGCAACCTGGCACATGACTCCTCATCGTGATTGGTTTTGTATATATGAACCTGTCTTTGAAGGATCTGTGTTTATGGAAAACGATCATGCCTTAGAAATTATTGGAATAGGTACTGTCAAAATAAAAATGTTTAATGGTTCTATTCGATCACTTCAAGAGGTAAGACATGTGAAAAACTTGAAGAAAAATTTTTTGTCGATTGGGCAACTGGATGAACTTGGTTGCAAGACCCATATTGAAGGTGGAATATTGAAAGTTGTTAAAGGTGCTCTTGTGGTAATAAAAGCAAAAAAGATTGCTACAAATCTTTACATGCTTATGGGAGATACTGTGCAAGAGGTAGAAGCATCAGTTGCTTCAGCAAGTCAAGAAGAAATAACGATGATATGGCATTACAAACTGGGCCACATGTCAGAACGAGGCATGAAGATCCTTGTGGAGCATAATCTCATTTCTGGGCTCAAATCGGTAAATTTACCGTTTTGTAAGTACTGCGTTACAAACAAGCAACATAGATTGACGTTTGGTCGATCAACTGCTTGTAGTAAGCACATATTGGAGTTGATTTATTTTGATGTGTGAAAATCGTCAGAGATGTTTCTAGGAAGAGAAAAATATCTTGTATCATTTATTAATGATTATTCTGGGAGGCTATGGGTGTACCCAATTAATTAGAAGTCAGACGTGTTTGCGATGTTTAAAGAGTTCACAAAAAAGTTGGAACTTGAATCTGGAAAGAATATCCAAGTATTTAAGGACAGATAATGGAGGAGAATATATTGATGGTGACTTTCTAACATTTTGCAAGCAAATAGGTATTCAACGGTAATTCACAGTTTCATATATGCCTCAACAAAATGGTGTAGCAGACCGAATGAATAGGACTCTCCTAGAAAAGACACGAGCTATGTTGCAAACTAGAGGTTTAGCTAAGTCTTTTTTAGAAGAAGCTATTAAAATTGCCTGTTATGTGATAAATCAATAACTATCAACTGCAATTGAATTGAAGACACCAATAGAGATGTGACAAGGTAAGTCACCTAATTATCCTTCTTTACATATATTTGGTTGTCCTGTGTATGTAATGTACAATTTTCAAGAAAGAATAAAGTTTGACCAAAGTCTAGAAAATACATATTCTTGGGTTATGCTGACGGAGTTAAGGGATATTGCATGTGGGATTCCACTGCCTGCAAGATAGTTGTCAGCAAAGATGTAATATTTGCAGAAGATGAATTCCAAAGAGAACAAGAAAATGATAGTACTATTAAAGAAATAACCACTGTTCAAATAGATGAAATTAGAAATGTAGAGAAGGTGATATTTCTAAAGCAGAACCAGAGCACGAAGAACAAAAAGTAGAGGCCAACGACATAGAAGTTCGTCGATCTACTTGACAAAGAAAAACACCATCATGACATTCAAATTATGTTTTGACAAACCATGATATATATTGTCTTTTGACAGAAGATGGAGAGCGAACAACTTTTATAGAGGCTATCGCAATCCAGATACTTTTATGTGGATGACAGCAATGCAAGAAGAAATTAAGGCATTACATAAGAACCATATTGGCAACTTGTTACACATCTAATAGGTCGGAAAGTCATTGGTAACAAATGAGTTTACAAGATCAAGCGATATAGTAATGATCAGGTGGAACGATATCGTGCAAGATTGATTGTCAAATGATATGCTCAGAAAGAATGTGTTGACTTCAATGAAATGTTTTCTCCAGTGGTGAGACTAACTACTATCAAAGTAGTTTTGACTATGTGTGCTTCATTTGATTTACATCTATAGTAACTAAATATAAAGACTATTTTTTTTCCATGGAGAACTTGAAGAAGAGATATATATGCTCCAACTAGAAGGTTTTGAAGAACAAGAAAAAAAACTTGATTTGCAAGTTAACTAAATCTCTATATGGTCTAAAGTAGGCGTCAAGGTGTTGGTACAAGATATTTGATTCTTGCATTACTAGCCTTGGATACAACATACTTAGTTAAGATCATGGTACCTACTACAAGAGGTATGGTGATAATGATTTCATTATTCTATTGTTATATGTGGATGGCATATTGGTGGTGGGCCCAACAAATATCAAATCCAAGAATTGAAGGTACAGTTGGTTAGAAAGTTTGATATGAAAGACTTGGGACCAGCAAACAAGATTTTAGGGATGCAAATCACCGAGACAAAAGGAATAGGAAGATTTGACTATTGCAAAAAAATTATTTGAAGAAGATCTTGCAACGCTTCAACATGCAAGAATGTAATCCAATTTCAACCCCACTTCCTATGAATTTTAAATTATCTTCAAGTATGTGCCCTAATAGTGAAGTAGAGAGGATGGAAATATCTCAAGTACCATATACATCAGCAATGGGAAGCTTTATGTATGTTATGATCTGTACAAGATCAGATATTGCTCAAGCAGTTGCAGACTTGCAGTGGTAAATTGATTTATGACAGATCTGGGTAAAGAGCATTGGAATGTTGTTAACAGGATCCTAAGATACATTAAAGGGACCTCGAATGTTGCATTATGTTTTGGAAGATCGGAATTCATTGTCAATGGATATGTTTATTTAGACTTTACAGGTGATATTGATAAACAAAAATCTACTATAGAATATGTGTTTATACTTGCAGGAGGAGCTGTGAACTAGCTATCTAAATTACAGAAAGTTGTAGCTTTATTTACTACAGAAGGTGAATATAGGATAGCTACATAAGCATGCAAGGAAGCTATTTAGATCCAAAGGTTGATGGAGAAACTCGAGCACAAACAACAAAAGATTTCTATGTATTGTGGCAGTCAGAATGTTTTACACATTGTAAGGAATGCTGCCTTTCATTCAAGAACAAAATACATTGGAGTACAATATCATACTGTTCGGGAAGTAATAGAAGAAGGGAGTGTTGATATGCAAAAGATTCACACTAAAGATAACCTAACAAATGTCATGACAAAACTAATTAACACTGAAAAATTTGAATGGTGCAGATCTTCATATAGCCTATCAAATACATGAGCAACATGAGTTTTTTGAAAATTTACCAAAATTAGCTTTATGTGAGAGATTGTGAAAATTAGTAAAGTTAATTTAGAAAATAAATAAATAAATAAATAAATAATTGCTAAATAGAATGAAAGGTAATAAACAATCCTAGTTTATAATTATAAAATTTTGATGGTTGAAAAAAAGAAGAATTATATACCTCTAATTGACGAACGGTTCATATTAAAAAGACTCACCTATAAATTGAGTTTTTTCTTAATTCATTTCAATCACTTTATCCAACAAGAATAATAGTAACGTAGAGTTACATATAGAGATTTTTCTTTGAGAAGTTTTCTCCTATATTTAGAGCGAGATGTATTCTTCTATTATCAAGAGAGACTGTTATTGTAATCTCCTTTGATATAGAAAAATTATAATTCTCAAAAAAAATTATTCTATACAAATTTCTAATTTTTTCATCTTTATATTTTGTTACGTCATTTGTGTGGTACCTAACACATTTATCATCAGCAAAGAGAAAAAAAAAAGAGAAAAAATAATACTAATACATATTTTGAGAAATAGTGAGGTTCATGTATGATAAAAATTACCACTCAATGAATAATCATTTATTTTTCACTTTTCTATTCTTCTCAATTTAGATGAATTTTTCCTTTGTCTAAAACTCTAATTTAATTAGATATAAAAATCATGAAACAACAAAAATTATTTAAATTCTTCACTTAGTTTGTGTTAGTTGGTAGGGTCAATACTAAGTAGAGATTATATAGATTATGTAAAAAAGATATTGAGAATTTTTACCACCTATTTTTTAGTTGTGAATTTATTTGGCAGGTTTAGTGTGTGTGGTTGTTTGCTTTAATAGACTATGGACTATTTTAGAAACAAGTAATTTGCTATTATCTAAATCACATGGATGGAAAGAAATAACAGAATATTCAACAATAAAAAAATAGAAGTAGCAAAAGTTATCAATAGATCCCTTATGAGCTACAAAGAGTAGTATGATATTGATTCCCATAATTATTGATAAGTAGATGACTTTAGATTGAGTTTTGTTTTTCTTGTTCTTTGTTGTTTTGTTCCTTTTTATACTTTTGTTAGTCTACTTTGTTGTGTTGCATTTTTTTACTTTAAAAAACAAAAAAAAAAAAACAAAAATCATAGCCTAAATAGTATAGTTGAATTCATCTCTTCTTCGTCTCACCATTGTCTACACCTCTTCACTACTATTATAAGCAGTGACAGAAGTTGGAAAGAATTTTTTGGGAGGTCAAAAATTTTTTCAGTACAAAATATATAATACTGACAAAATTAAATTAAAGTTTTATTAAAAATCTCTTTAATCTTTTTATCTAATAAATGAGTGATATTTATGTTAGTTTCCAACAAATTTTATTAATCAAATTAGTTTTTAAATTTTTATTTCATTAGATAAATCAATCTATATATTAAATTATTCGTCTATATAAAAAGATTGATTTAAAAATCTAAAAATTTCTTAAAATTGTTATGTCTTTATAAATTACAATTGATTTGTCAAAAATTTTTAACCAAAATTTGATGTTAAAATTTATATGTCTAATAAAATAAAAGATCATGGATTGATTAGGTGATTATAATTTGTTAAAAGATCAAACTGTCTAACTAAAAATTTTTTTAGAGACTCATTTAAAATATTACTCTTTAATAAGTACATTGAAACTTAATTTTTAATTATTTAATAAAAAATTCATTCCTTCCAATTTTTTATAAACATAACATTTATTAGTCAAATCATCGAGTTATTTACATATTATAAGATAAAATTTTAAAAATAATTATAAAAATTGTTGAGAATAGAATTTAAACCTACGAAGTCATAAAAAAAAATCTAATTCTAATATGTTAACTAAAGTAATTTTGAAGATTTTTATTCTATTGTGTATATAATCTATCAAGCATTTACATTTTTTTAATTTATCGTTTTTGTGTGTCAAATACATTTTAGATACGACATTTATTTAAAAAAGTTAACATCTTAAATAAGGATGCCAATGAATTTCCATAATAAAATTCTTTTTCTATCTCCTATTTTCATTTAATAAAATACTTTTTGTTTTCACTTTATTTCTGCACGGTTATTTTTTTTTCACAAGAGAAACGATTATCTGCAAATATCTATGGATATTAAATTTTATTTTTTTAAAAAAGAATTAACACAACTATAATAAATCCAATGCATTTTAATCAAATATATTAACTCAAACACAAATTTAATATAATAATATTCATATAAAATTTTTAATATATACATTAAAATTTAATTTTTATACACTGATAATATAAAATATTTTATATAATTAAACAATCATAATTATTTTTTTAAATAATTATTTACATAATAAATATAAAAAATAATTATTTTTTTAATATAAAATTATATAATTAAATACACATATAAAATAATTTTATATTAACCATACATTAAAACTAAATTCTATAAATTAAAATAAAATAAATTAAAATTACTTATATATAAAGACATTTAATTAAATTCTCTTTTACGAAAATTTTATGAATCTCCTTGAAGCGGATATCTCAATCTCCAACTCCTTCTCCATTGATTAACGGGAATGAATCTCATCCGGTAGAAATTTTGTAGATTCTGGTTTTTTTTGGGTTATTGGACAATTTTTAATTTTATATACTCTAATGAATTGGACAATTTTTAATTCTAGATACAATACACATTCACATAATCTTTATATATTTATTAATTTTTTCTTTTCGATTGTAATTGATAATCTGAAACTTTTAAAATGAGGAGGGAACAGAATGCCGTGTGAGCTATGACTCATTGACTTTGGGGATTCCCGTTAACCTCGGTAATCTTCGCGGATGCCTTCTTGAAACGATGAATGAATATCAAAGAGTATTGGATTGATGCCTCTTTCTCCGCAACATGCGACGGTTTTCAGAGACATCCTCCACTGTACCCACCACACCAACCTCCGACGCGGCCATGCTCTCCACGCCCGAACCCTCCGTAACGGTTCTTTCTTCTCCTCCACTCACCTCGCCAACGCCATCCTCCTCCTCTACGCCAAGTCCGGCTTCCTTTCCAAAGCCACCCTCATCCTCCACTCCATCCCCACCACCACCAGAGACATTGTCTCATGGAACTCCCTCATCAATGCCCTCTCCAGGAACAAGTCTCACTCCTCCTCTGTTTTCTCACTCTTCCGCCTCATGACAAGAACTCATCACATGGAGCTCCCTAACGCCCACACCTTCGCCGGTGTCTTTACCGCCGTTGCCAACACCTCTGACTTCGTCGCTGGCCGTCAGACCCATGCCCTCGCCGTCAAGACGTCATGCCTTCGTGATGTTTATGTTGGGAGCTCGCTGCTTAACTTTTATTGCAAAATGGGTCTTGTACTTGATGCCCGCAAGGTGTTTGATACAATGCCTGTGAGGAACGAGGTTTCTTGGTCGACGGTGATTTCCGGATATGCTTCGTTAGAGATGGTTCATGAGGCTGTGGAGCTCTTTGGGGCCATGAATTGTGAAGAAGGGGAGGTTGTTAATGAGTTTGTGTTTACAAGTGTTCTTAGTGCGTTGACTAGGGGTGAGTTTGTGGACATTGGTAGGCAGGTTCATTCCCTTGCTATCAAGAAGGGGTTGCTTTCGGTTATCTCCGTGGGCAATGCTCTTGTGACCATGTATGCTAAGTGTGGGACCCTGGATGATGCGCTAAGGACGTTTTATTTGTGCGGGAAGAAGAATTCGATCACTTGGTCGGCCATGGTTACTGGTTATGCTCAGAGTGGGGATTCTGACAAGGCTCTGAGGTTGTTTTATGATATGCATCATTCTGGGGTGATGCCAAGTGAGTTTACTCTTGTGGGGGTGATCAATGCTTGCAGTGACCTTTGTGCTATTGCAGAAGGGAAACAAATGCATGGTTACTCAGTGAAGTTGGGGTATGAATTGCAGTTGTACGTTTTATCGGCTTTGGTGGACATGTATGCAAAATGTGGTAGCATAGAGGATGCTCGGAAGGGTTTCGAGTATATAGAACAGCCCGATGTTGTTCTCTGGACCTCTATCATAACAGGATATGCTCAAAATGGGGATTTTGAAGGTGCTCTGAATCTGTACTGCAATATGCAGATGGACGGAGTTGACCCCAACGAGCTAACTATGGCGAGTGTTCTTAAATCCTGTTCTAGTTTAGCTGCTTTAGATCAGGGGAAGCAAATGCATGCTCGCATTATTAAGTATGGTTTCAAATTAGAAGTTCCAATTGGAAGTGCTCTTTCTGCCATGTATGCTAAGTGCGGAAGTTTGGATGATGGGTACCGTATATTTTGGAGGATGCCTAACCGAGATGTAATTTCTTGGAATGCAATGATATCTGGACTGTCTCAAAATGGTCGTGGTAAAGAAGCCTTGGAGTTGTTTGAGATGATGTGCCAGGAGGGAACAAAGCCGGACACAGTCACATTTGTGAATCTTCTCTCTGCCTGCAGCCATATGGGTCTAGTGGATAGAGGCTGGGCTTATTTCAAAATGATGTCTGATAAATTCAGCATTGATCCAACAGTAGAGCATTATGCCTGCATGGTTGATATCTTGAGCCGTGCCGGTAAACTCAATGAAGCAAAGGAATTCATTGAAACAGCAACAATTGATCATGGTTTTTGTTTGTGGCGCATATTGTTAGGGGCCTGTAGGAACTATCGTAACTATGATATAGGTGTCTATGCTGGTGAGAAACTAATGGAGCTAGGCTCACCAGAATCATCTGCTTATGTATTGTTATCAAGCATATATATAGCTTTAGGAAAGAAGGATGATGTAGAACGTGTAAGGAGAATGATGAGTGACCGAGGGGTGACTAAAGAACCCGGGTGTAGTTGGATTGAGTTGAAGAACTTGGTTCATGTATTTGTTGTTGGAGATGATATGCATCCAAAGATTCATGAAATACGGTCACAGTTAAGGTTATTGACCAAATTGATGAAAGATGAAGGATATCAACCTCTTTCAGATCCATTGCCTGCAACTATCAGAAATGATTTGAAAGGTGTTACTTACACTTCTTATTTTTCCATTAATCCACATGCTCTACAACCAGTTTTATTATCTTTGAACCTATTTTTCCCATTCATTACTTACACGTCTTACTAGCTTTTATTCTACTTTTGAGTTTCTTAATTTGCGTTTTTTTTTCCATGTAGATCATGAAGACAGTGAAGGGATACCACTCATGGTTTGTTCTAGCATGTAACATGAATAGGAGGATGATCAACTGATTATTATTTAATTAGTCATTGCTCTTTCTCTGGTTAAATGCTGGCATGAATCAATGAATAGGAACCAGATAACGAAGCACCATCGTTCAATCAGATTCAGAGAGAAGTTTTGAAGGTTAGCATAGAGGATAACTAGCTTCATTTGCACTGAGCAAGTCATCACAGCTATCAAAATAGATATGGAGAAATGGAAGTCGTCCTTGAAATTGCTATGCACAATGTTGTCATAGGGGAATGAAGTAAATTTAAAATGTTTTCAGAGTTCTATACTTAGTCAACAATTTAAACAATCTTAGCTTTATTAGGTTCCTTTGATTAGTACAACGAGATTTTATTTTCATAAGTACTTTTAAATTTTATTAACATAGAAACCCTCAACCATAGACTTAATTTGGTTTATGTTGAGACCCCCAATCCATTATCTATGATTTTTATTAGGTTTAATTTTATTCTGCAATTTTAAGGTTATTTTACACTTTTAAAGGTTTAATTACTCTGTTGGTCACTATAGTTTCGTTTCGCAAAATTTATAATTAGGTCTTTATAATTTTTTCCTTTTTAATTGAGTACTTGTACCAATTTTTTTTTTTTTTAATTGGGTCTCTATACTTTTTCTCCTTTTATTTGGTCCCTACATCAATTTTTTTTAATTGAATTTCTATACAATTAAACTAATTACTGTCAAGAGGGATCTAATTAAAAAAAAATTAGTACAGGGATCAAATTAAAAAGAAAAAAAGTATAAGGACCTAATTGAAAATTTTGCAAAAATTATAGAGACCAACAGAGTAATTAAACTACTTTTAAATAACTACAACTTATATACGAGTTTTAACTTTGAAGATAGTTATGTCAATAGTACAACTGCAAAATTGTTGGACAGAGCTTCTTGAGAAATTTTATTGGGCTTGCACTTGCAGTGGCAAATCATGAGAAATTATGAACCAGAATTGCTTATTAATAGAGCTTTACAGTAGTGAGTATTACTGGCTTTTAGTTTCTGTCATTTTAATATACATTTTGACAAGAAAGTACAGGGATGTTAGTTAACATTAATGTGCTTCTTTGCTTCATGCAACCAGATATGGAATGAAGGCAAGCGAGAAAGAAGTGAGGACTTCAAAATGGAGTACAAATATTCTCATATTGCCTCTATAGTACAGAAGGATGGAACTGTGGTTCTCTGATTGTATTATTGAACCATATAAACAAGTTGATGAGAAATGTATCACTGATAACAAGTTTGCTATGTCTGTTTTTTCTTTTTTGGTGTAATTAACTGAACGTTCATCTGCTAAGTGCTAACTAACATTATGCTGCTTTCCGCCATCTTTCAGAGGAATAAGATTTGTGACCGATGCTGTCATGACTCATGAACACACTTGTTTTTCAGTCCTCCTGTCATCATTACTCAGAACTTGTTAAAAAAATATTTTCCTTCGTTAATATGGAAATCACCATATTAAATCATCTGTGAGTAAAACACCCATGCCTGTGCAATATCAATTAATTTATGGGTTGGTTTTTTCCTTTTACAACCTGCGGAAAACTGACATGTGTTTTTCATAGATGGGTCTTAGGCATTGATGAGTGGCTCTAGTACAAGTGAACCTGTTGTTATGTTATGTACACATGAAGAACCTGGATATTTTATTAAAAAATATTATATTTATATTAAAATTAGTTATCATGTATTAATATATACATATACTATTTAATTTATTTTTAATATGTATTTTATATTTTAATATATATTTTATATTAGTAGATAAATATATAATTTATATTATAATATATATTTTATATTAATTTTAGTGACTAATTTTAGTATATACTTAACATAATTATTTTTTAGTAGAATAAATTACAATTTATTATTATAAAAAATTAATTAATATTTGAGCATTAATAATTTAAATTAAATTAGTATTCACCAATAACTATCAAAATTACATAAATTAATTAATAATCATAGATAGTGAATATATTTAAATGTTAATCCTAATTTTTAAAATTTTAAAATTTGAAATTAAATAATTAATTCATAATTTAATTTTTAATTTTAATTTTACTTTTTTTTAATCCATTGCTCATATTGTTTCTCCATAGTCCATACTTCTTCAAAATAAATTAGGATAATTTATATTTA